>NC_043976.1:30772881-30877881 GCF_902148855.1 Sphaeramia orbicularis
TTTCAGAAATATTGGATTTTGAATAGCACGTGTATGTGAAAATTTTACTGGTGGACGGACGTGACATTACCCATGATGCTCTGGTCAGTACCAGTACTTTATTAGTAATAAACTTATAGACTTACTATTGCTAATTCTCCTCTTATTCATAAATGTTAGTATTGTAGATCTAAAACAATAACAGCTGACACAAAAACACAAAATGTGGCAGTGGACGGATGTGACATGGTTGTTACAGATCCCATCATACTGATGCGGCAGCCATGTCACCGTTTACACTAATGATCCCTGTGCAAAAACTAGGATCCGAATTATTTATTGTATAGTTATCATCATACTAAAGAGGAAAGAACAATATAGAATTGTTATTTCTTCATAAAAATGCTTATTATTAGAAAACTGTTGATTTAAAAAGTGACGTGTGACATTCTTAATGTATGTATTGGTGTAACATAAGCAGGAGGATGGATCAGCATACTCCATACTGAACCTGTAAAAATAAACATGTGATATGTAGGATAGAATCTTGTAAGAAAAATTGGGGAATCTAAAAGAATAGAATATTTGTTTTTCAGGTAAATTCAGTTGAAATAGAACTTGGCCATTTGTGACATGAAAACATAGCATTAATTGTGATGAAATTGGACATTTTTGACCTGAAAACATAGTTCATATGACCATCAACATGTTGCAAAAGAACTGAAATTGTGTAAATTTGCAGAACCTGTATTTACCAACACAAAGTTCCTTTGGGGATTCACTTATATTGATTCTTATGCACAAAGACAGAAATAAGACCTCTAAGCAAATTTTAGCTGATTAGCATTCTGTTAGCTTAGCTCTATCAGTTAATGAGACATATGATTATTAGAAACACTATTTTATTGACCGACGCTCAAAATAAGTGGATATGAGTTGTAGTTTGAAGAAGAAAACTTGATGATACAATGAACTTTATACTTTATTCAGTGAGTGATGCAGTCTGCGGATACATAATGTTGATTTGTTGGAGGTTTTGATTGCCGTAAACTGTGCCCCCCCCTCCTGTTGAGTCTTGAATATCAGTACTATATAACACCCTTAAACCATAGTTAAGATAAACTACTGTCATTATAATTTTATCTAAATGTTCTTCTGTTTTGCTAAAGCTAGCTATATAACATGCCAAACCCACACAGACTCCTAATTTCCTCAGCATAAAAGCATGTCTCAATAAACATCTTAAGAGCAGATGAAAAACTTTCCTCAAATGTCACTTTTTTTTCTGAAGTCTCCACTGATTGTGTCTTATCAGAGTGTAGGATGTGAAGAGGGAGGAGGACAAAAACAGAACACCAGAAATATCTGCTTCACATCTCAAAGGCGCTCTTATCAAAGCAGTTATCAATTTCTGACAGTAAAAAAAAAAGGGTATCCTTCACAGAAACCTTTGACCCACGGGTTAAGCCTTAAGGTAGGATGGGAAGGAGCACACTGAAGCCTGCCTTATCACCGAGCATTACAGAGGTCTGCAGGGTCACGGCAGCGATCAATACTATCCTTTACTTATTTTATGTATAGAGTATTTCATACATGTCGGCTCTGTGTAGAAACCAGCACAGTCACCAGACAGACTTCATATAGTTTGTCCTTTATAGTTTTTCTTTTTTTTGCTCTTTTCAATGAGCAGGAAGTTGTTGGGTTAGAAGTAAAGGCTTCTATCAAGACAGGACTTTAACCCATAAAGACCCACCCTCCACCACTGACCAAAACCATCTACTGATAAAAAACGTTTACTTCCATGTTGATGCACTAATCCTATCCATACATGTCAGAGGCGATTTCTCATAGACTGCAAGGGAAGCTCAACCTAAAATTATGAAAATTAAATGGTTAAATATGTACGGTTGTGTTGACATTTCATTGACTACAAATGTTAGAACACGTTCATCTCAAAGATAAGTTCGTTCAGAATCAGCTTTATCACAAATCAACAGACTCGATGTTGTTCACTTCTCATACATTCCCGTTGCGCTGTTTTCTCATTCGATCTCTGCTCAGTGTATTTGTCCGTAGACGCTCAGTGTCCATGCACTTCAATGGGACTGAGTGGAACAGTTTTTTTCATTGCCTCAAAACTGGACGGTAATTGGATAAATGCCACCATGTTGCCCGTCCCCGGACGCTCGGCATCTCTGGGGGTGAATGGAGCTGTGGGCGGAGCTCGGCCGGGCTGGACGCTGGGCTTCCACGTGCTGATTGGAGGATCAGTCGAAAGGCTGAATCCCATTTGATTGACAGCTATTTTGAGATCTACTCCTTCACTGACACAGTTCAGTTCAATACCGTCGCACATTCTGCTGTGAAATGGAGAGAGAAAGCACTACGAAATTACTTGTTCATTTTTTGCACTGTCAATAAAACACACTCATTGTACTTCCTTGTTTCAATTTAACATAAGTTCAATGTTTTCTTGTTTAGTTGGTACGATAAGGTCACTGACCATTTTCTTAAAAAGGAACAGAGGGCCGAATTTATGTTTAAATAACTTGACTTTTTTTTTAAATATGTAAGCCGACAATGAGCTTCCCCTGTCTGAAAGACAAGCAGCTGCCACTGATACATGTAAATAGTTGAAGTAAAATACAGTTTGTCGTCTTTTCATGGTTATTAAGATATGATCCATTTGGACGTTCAGAGGCTCTGTAGTATCTGTGGAAACACCGTCATCTTCTACATTGATTCACCAGTAAAACCCATGGAGTTGGATCAATAACAGTGGATGGAGACACTTGGTTTATGTTCAGTTTTTGATATATTTGCTGAAAATGTCACATTTTCTTCAGTTTTCTCTTTTTCTGACCTAATAATCCTCAACTTTAATCTGAGCTTTTATGGACATCTACGTGATCAGTGAATTAAATATAGGTAAATACCTGTTTTTTACTTTTAAAAAATGCTACATGCAAAGGATAACATTGTAATATATGATGATAAAACATTTAAGAAAGGGCAAACAGAGAGAAATATTCATTTTTTAAAAATTACTACAAAAGTAGCACTGGGTTTTTGTGTTTATCACAAAATCAAAAACATGCCATTAATCAGATTTGCTGTTGTTCGGTTGTCTCTTAATGAATGTTGTGTGTAGACTAAGCCAAACTCAGATACAGTGTAATCTATACTGTGGTATATATCTGTGCGGTGCCAAACACATGAGGAACATCAGTATGCAGTTGGAATGATTGAAGCTGGTGCATCTCAGAGAGTTGTAGCGTGCTGGTTTGGTTGTAATCAATCCACAATTGCAAGATTAGTCCAGCGTGACCAAGCTACAGCGTCTGTGGATGATAGGCAGCATCCAAGGATTAGAGCAAACCTTACTGTCCTTCAGAGCATATAGTAAAGAAAAATAAAAAAGTGGTCAGGTCTCAGTGAATAGCATACTCAGTCTGTTGTACAAAATAACTATAACAGAACAGGGGCGGATCTATAGTATTGCTGCAAGAAGGTCCTAGGTTCGATTCTGGCCTTCCTCCCATCGTCCATAGACATGCACTTTCACTGGTTAAAGGTGCTGGAGACTTTCGTGACTAATTTTTCATCAAATCTGTCAAACCTCAGTCATATCCTCAGTATACCTGAAAAACCACTTCTTGCAAGTGCAAAAACGTATTATCAAAAAATTTGAGTTGTGGCGAAATTGTCATTTTTCCATTAGGCAAATTTTGTATGCGCAAGTTATTTTCACGCTATTTGAGTGTCAGTGGGTCTGTGAGCTAGATTGACCAGTTAAAGGTGCTGGAGACTTTCATGACCAATTTTCATCAAATCTGTAAAACCTCAGTCATAGCCTAAGTATCACCAATCTGTAAGTCTTTCTGTGATTACTCACCTGAATTTCTTGCATTAAGGTGAACAGTGTCGAAGTGCCATCCACCATAAACAACCGTGTGTTTACAACCAACCCAGGACGTCACTCGGGCATCTTCGGAATTTTGTCGCGATGTGCACTGTGGGAAACGGAGGTTTGTGCAGCTGCCTGACAGCGGCAGTGGCAGCGTGACCATATGATATTATATGGATGAAACAAACACATGGAAAGGGCTGGAGGAATATGCAGAGAAGATAGGGAGTTCCTGCCGTTTCCGATCTTGTCTGTTCAGCTGCCACTATAAGGTGGCTGCGTGAGCCTTCGTTTTCCACGATGCACATCGCGACAAAATTCCGAAGATGCCCGAGTTACCTCCCAGCTCATTTGTAAACACATGGACTGTTTATGGTGGATGGCACTAAGAAATTGTTCACTGTAATGCAAGAGATTCAGGTGAGTAATCACAGAAAGACTTACAGATTCATGATACTTAGGCTATGACTGAGGTTTGACAGATCTGATAAAAAATTGGTCACGAAAGTCTCCATCACCTTTAATTGGTCAATCTAGCTCACTGACCCACTGACACTCACAGAGCACGAAAATAACTTGCGCATAAAAATTTTCCTAATGGCAAAAACAACAATTTCGCCACAACTATTTTTTTGATAAAAGTTTTTGCACTTGCAAGAAGTGGTTTTCCGGATGTAGCAAAATTGGTATATCGCGCAAAACTGCAATTGAAAGACCTTTTTGTGCAACTAGAGTCATGTTTACTACGGAGCCTCTGAACGTCCAAATGGGTCATATCTGATGACCATGAAAAGATGACAAACTGTATTTTACAACAGATTAGATCAGTTAATGTGTCTGGTCGGTGATGGATGTTTGGGTCTTTATGGATTAAGAATGAAATCCAGCGCTTTGAATACTCAGAATATTGTGTTGAGACTTACTGAATGTAACATAAAAAATAGGACCAAGGGTTCTGTAGTCCAGTGGCATATTTAAAGACATTAATTGACATTCGTTTGACCTTTCAAGGTCACTCAAGGTCAAAGGTCATGGCATCAAATGAAAGCCCGTTTGTGACTTTCTATCTTTTGCCAATAGTAATTATATCAATATCTTCAACTGTTTTGAAGCTATAGCACTTTTCCCATTCCAAAACAATGGGGATTTTTTAAATGTCAAAAATTCATGAAAAAAGAAATCAGTAATCAGTATTTCTCAATTCTTTGATCAACCTTGGTAGAACTTACCCCAAGGAACCTCTGCTATGAATTTCAATCAATTCTGGCCGACAGTTTTGGGAGAAGAAATTTTGAGAAATCATGGACATAGCTGACCTTGGGTTTGACCTTTCAAGGTCAGTCAAGGTCAAAGATCATGGCAGCAAGTGAAAGCCAATATATGACTTCCTATCTATTGCCAATAGTAATTATATCACTATCTTCAATTGTTTTCAAGGTATAGCGATTTTAAAATTTTCCCATTATAAACCAAGGGGATTTTTATATGTCAAAAATTAATTTTAAAAAAGTAGTAATCAATTTTCTCAATTCTTTGATCAAACTTGGTAGATCTTACCCCAAGGAACTTCTGCTATGAATTTCAATTAATTCTGGCCGACAGTTTTGGAGAAGAAATTTCAAGAAATCTGGACATGGATGAGCTTGGATTAACCTTTCAAGGTCAGTCAAGGTCAAAGGTCATGGCAGCAAATGAAAGCCAATATGTGACTTCCTATCTATTGCTAATAGTAATTATATCACTATCTTCAATTGTTTTCAAGGTGTAGCGTTTTGAAAATTTTCCCATTATAAACCAAGGAGGATTTTTAAATGTCAAAAATTAATTTTAAAAAATCAGTAATCAATATTTCTCAATTCTTTGATCAAACTTTGTAGACCTTACCCCAAAGAACCTCTGCTATGAATTTCAATTAATTCTGGCCGACGGTTTTGGAGAAGAAATTTCTAGAAATCTGGACATGGATGAGCTTGGGTTTGACCTTTCAAGGTCAGTCAAGCTCAAAGGTCATGGCAGCAAATGAAAGCCAATATGTGACTTCCTATCTATTGCCAACAGTAATAATATCAATATTTTCAACTGTTTTAAAGTTATAGCCCTTTGAAATGTGTCCCATTATAAACAAATGGGGATTTTTGAAATGTCAAAAATTCAGAAAAAATTAAAAATCAGTATTTCCCAATTCCTTGATCAAACTTGGTAGAATTTACCCCAAGGAACCTCTATGAATTTCAATTAATTCTGGCCGACGGTTTTGGAGAAAATTTTGAGAAATCATGGACATAGCAGAGCTTGGGTTTGACCTTTCAAGGTCAGTCAAGGTCAAAGGTCATGGCAGCAAATGAAAGCCCATATGTGACTTCCTATCTATTGCTAATAGTAATTATATCACTATCTTCAATTGTTTTCAAAGTGTAGGGATTTGAAAATTTTCCCATTATAAACCAAGGGGGATTTTTAAATGTCAAAAATTAATTTATCAATATCAAATAATTATATCAATATCTTCAACTGTTTTGAAGTTATAGCCCTTTTAAAAAATCCCCATTTGTTTATAATGGGACACATTTCAATGTCAAAAATTCATAAAAAATTCAAAAAAATCCATATTTCCCAATTCTTTGAACAAACTTGGTAGACCTTACCCCAAAGATGTTCCACAACAAATATCAAGTCATTCTGACTGAAGACAATTCTTGAAAAACTGCTTACAAACGACAGATGGATGGACGACAACTGATACCAATAATCCATCGGACCTTTGGGCTGTTGGACTAAAAATGACAAGCCTGAGTGTTTTTGGATAAATATGTTGTTCCAAGTAGGCTGCTGAGATTTCGTTGACTGTCAGTACATTTTGATTTCAGAAATGTTGACATTTTAAGCATCTGTTATTTGTAGAGAAGTACATTTTACACCCAAAAATATGACGGTAGAAACAAAATCAGTGTCAATAAATAAACTATTCATGGCACAATTAACTTCCAAACAAATTCAGTCAAAAGACATGAAATTCTACATTTTTTCATACGGACTTAACCACCTTCCACTGCATCCTGTTTTCATTAGCAGCTGTTATCGTTCAGTCAGAGTACACCCGGCCCATTAGGAGTTCCAGCTCTTGACAGTCTCCCTACTCACCATTTCCTGTGTTTAGTCATCACTCAGAGCAATGAAGCCCAGCAACATGGTGCCACTCAATACAAGAGTGAAAAGAACTGTTAATTTCTAAGTTAATGACTCTGTTCTGCCATAGGACTCTTTTTTATCGAGTTATTTTTGCTCTGTTTTTCCAGTCGTTCTTATTCCAATTATATAGATAACGTGTATTCCTGTCACGTGTCATTTGTTGTTAGTGGGGTTTTTTTTGTTAAATTTTTCACTTATACCGTGATGTGTCGATATGTGAGCGTAGGATATAAGCGCTGCATGTAAACTCCCCTTTGTGTAAAACAGATTGACGCTTGACATTTTCACCTACTTCTCACCCTGCAGTGCTATGCATGTGTTTCCAATGTAAATGAAGTCATGTGAATCCGTAATTAATGCATTGATAAAATACGGGCTGGAAATTCTATTCACTGTATGTGTTTTTTCATTCATTATATATATTTTTTTGGGGGGGGGTCTAGAGCAGGGGTGTCAAACATGTGGCCCGTGGGCTAAATCCGGCCCGCCAAAAGGTTCCAATCTGGCCCAAAGGATGAAAGAGCTAAAATTACATTGAAGATATTAACAGTTAAGGATGTCAAAATGATTTTAGCTCAGGTTCCACATACTGCGGTGGCCCAGAGGTGCAACAGCCCAAAAAAATGATCCACTATAAGAAAAAAAAAAAAAGAGAACAGCCCAAAAAATTATGTACTATAGAAAAAAAAAGAGAACAGCCCAAAAAATCATCCACTGTAATGAAAAAAGAGAACAGTCCAAAAATTATCTGCTATAAGAAAAAAAGAGAACAGTCCAAAAATTATCCACTATAAGAAAAAGAGAACAGTCCAAAAAAGTATCCACTATAAGAAAAAAAAAGAGAACAGCCCAAAAATGATCCACATAAGAAAAAAATAGAACAGCTTAAAAATTATCCACTATAAGAAAAAGAGAACAGCCCAAAAATTATCCACTATAAGAAAAAAAAGAGAACCGTCCAAAAAATTATCCAGTATAAGAAAAAAAAGAGAACAGCCCAAATAAAAATTATCCACTGTAAGAAAAAAGAGAACAGTCCAAAAAACTATCCATTATAAGAAAAAAATAGAACAGCCTAAAAATTATCCACTATAAGAAAAAAAAGAGAACAGTCCAAAAAATTATCCACTATAAGAAAAAAAGAGAACAGCCCAAAAAAAATTATCCACTGTAAAAAAAAGAGAACAGTCCAAAAATTATCCACTATAACAAAAAAGAGAACAGTCCAAAAAATTATCCACTATAAGAAAAAAGAGAACAGCCCGTTTTCAGTGAACGGCTCCCTTCAAAGAACTAAAAGTCCCATCACTAACTCACACATTCAAAACAGACATTTTTTTTTCTGAAATTTACTTGTTTTAATCATATAATAGTTTGCTATACTATGTTACAAATAAATGTTAATTTTAGACGACATTTAGTTTATATAATGTATATTATTATGGACGGAGGTCCTAGATCAGTGGTTCCCAACCTTTTTGGCTTGTGACCCCATTTTACCATCACAAGTTTCTGGCGACCCCAGATATTAAAAATGGAGAAGACTTTTGTTTTTTTGTTTTTTGCTAAAATGAATTTGTTTTGGATCATGTAATAGTTTGCTATACTATGTTACAAATAAACGTTAATTTTAGATGACATTTAGTTTATATAATGTATATTATTATGGACGGAGGCAGAAAAGCCAGGTGTAGATTACTGCACAAAGTGAGAATTTTCTTTTCCTTGGTCAGGATATGTACAGTCAGCCCAGCTTGGATTTACAAGTCTGAAAATTAATACTGAACAAACAAGAACTCAAACTATGAATTATGAAAGGCTGCAGCATCTGAAACTGACCACAATGAACATTTGACAGATAAACAGAACCACAGTGCTTCAGTTTCAGCTTCACAGTTTGTCATGTCTTTTATGGATTGGGATTGTCTCTGTCAACTCACCATATATTTTTTATTAGTAAGTTTATTTTTATTTTTATCAATTACTAGAAATTTCAGGCGACCCCATTTGAATTCCAGGCGACCCCACGTGGGCTCCCGACCCCAAGGTTAAAAAACACAGCACTAAAACAAAGAGGAAAAACTTGGAATTGTCATTATTTATAGGTTACAGGGTGGGGAAGCAAAATTTACAATGAACATTTAGTTGTTTTTTCTCAGCAGGCACTACGTCAATTGTTTTGAAACCAAACATATATTGATGTCATAATCATACCTAACACTATTATCCATACCTTTTCAGAAACTTTTGCCCATATGAGTAATCAGGAAAGCAAACGTCAAAGAGTGTGTGATTTGCTGAATGCACTCGTCACACCAAAGGAGATTTCAAAAACAGTTGGAGTGTCCATAAAGACTGTTTATAATGGAAAGAAGAGAATGACTATGAGTGAAACTATTACGAGAAAGTCTGGAAGATACTATTAAAGAAGAATGGGAGAAGTTGTCACCCGAATATTTGAGGAACACTTGCGCAAGTTTCAGGAAGCGTGTGAAGGCAGTTATAGAGAAAGAAGGAGGACACATACAGGGGTTGGACAAAATAATGGAAACACCTTCACCTCAAGATGATAATGCCCCAATCCATACAGCTAGAACTGTTAAAGAATGGCATGAGGAACATTCTAATGAAGTTGAGCATCTCGTATGGCCGGCACAGTCCCCAGACTGTCCCCAAACACTTGCGCAAGTTTCAGGAAGCGTGTGAAGGCAGTTACTGAGAAAGAAGGACACATAGAATAAAAACATTTTCTGTTATGTCAATTTTCTTGTGGCAAATAAATTCTCATGACTTTCAATAAACTAATTGGTCATACTCTGTCTTTCAACCCCTGCCTCAAAATATTGTAAATTTTGCTTCCCCACCCTGTATTATGTCATTATTTTACTAGTCCGGAGTGCTTGAGATCAAATTGGGCTAAACGTGGCCCCCTGAGCCAACATGAATTTGGCACCCCTGATCTAGACAAAGACATCTGTACTCTGCCGGTAAAAATCACCTGCCCTGCTGACATTTTCTTTTCATTTTCAGAAACACTCACTTGTAATGTTAAAGCCGTAACTATTGCATCAACTGTTGTGCACGATACCGAATATCAGGCTCGAGATCCTGGCGAGACATTTGATGCATTCTAACGAGAAAAACAATATGTTTTCAGAGTCTGCTGCAAAAAAACAACTATTTGTTTGATTCCTGAGCTGCAATTTGTTTTGGCTGGGGTAAGCGCTCAGGGGTAACAGTACTCACAGTACTCTCCACTGAGGGAAGAGTAGTATAGGATTTTTAATGGCGGCGCCTTGATGCTCGTCAACCACATATAAATTAGATGTGTTGCGGGAGGCAAACAAATTCCCACTCCTACCCTGCTGATATGTGTCTCCCAGCTCCTGCAGAACTCGCTGCCTCCGCCATTTGTCTGTGTCCCCGGCAGTTCCCATGCACACACCCACCCGAACCAGGAGCTTGAAATGAGATTCACTCAAGTGCATAATCCCTCAGTTCTGCTTAGTTATGATTAATTGACCAAATGTCTCTTATATGTAGGGTCCGCGAAACCAGCCCTGCACTGTTTTTTAAAGCCGCACTGGCTATTTGGTAGATGTTTTGCAAGTTAATCGCTTGCAAACTTGACCCAAGAACACTATGTAATCTCAGTATATCGTTAAAGGCTTTTTCGTAATTAGCCCTGCTGGCAAAATGATTTACAGACCTGTCATTAAATACCCATCAGGGAAACAGACATCATACAGTGAAATGGACCTCTGGATCGATACTCAAATAACCCTTAAAGCACTGTGCAGCTTGTTGTCAGGGAGAAGCATTTGTGTTTACAGTTTCAGGCTCATGTGTGCTTGGGAGTTCTCTTGGCCCACATTAATAAACCATCAGTGAAATCCATGCACTTTCTGCAATCATTATACAGGTTAATAGGCTGTTTACTACTGTTACATTTGTCAAAGTCATCTTGTCATTCAAGTTGAATTTTTTTGTAACTTCTAGTGTAAATCTGCACTGGAAATGAAATGTTACAGAAGAAGTACAGGAACGTGGAAGTCTTTTAGACACTTGTCAGGTAATTGACAGGGGAAAAAAAAAAAAAACCTGAGTCTGATGCAAGTCACAAAGGCTGTCAGCTACTCCTGAAAAGCTTTGTCTTCCATCTGATTAGATGCGTACACTGGCGCACATATATTTATAGTCTGGCTGAGTCTGGATGTGCAGAGTCTCAGAAGCTTTTGATCTTATTGGCTTGTTAGATGGAGAAGTAGCAAACTTAGACCGTAATACGTAGAAGAAAGTTGTTGTTTTGAATGGGTTGTTTACGTTTAATTGGACTAAAAGGTGTTGCGGGTTAGTAATCTATTGAGGAAAATTATTACACGACTGGGGTTTCCCAAACGTGCGGAAAGAACAGCAGTCGTTTGTACCAAGCTACGCAAAAAATGAGACCCCTGTAGTAACACCAAAATCAGTTCACTTTTACCTTAACAGTAGGAAAAAGAAAAAAAAAAAAAAATCAGATGATGCATTTTTATATGTACTTATTTCCTAAGTGGCTACTGACACAGTACTGTGGCATGAAATGGGTTGTCTGTTACCACAGAGCCAATCAGCACCCTCGTTATATCACGTCTAGACTGGTAACTTGGTACATCCCGAAAAGTACCAAGGCATTAGATAGCAGATAGGTCAGACTTGATAAGAGCAGATAGACTCAGGTTAAATTCCTGGTAGCATTTTAAATTTTTTTTATTTTTCTTTCCTGAAGATTTTTAAACACAGGGTGGGGGAATAAATCCTACACTGTTATAAATCGACCACTGGGACAACGTTCAGAGTGCAGAATTCGGACCACAGCACTGAACTGACACAGAACTGAGAAGTCACATGGCACACTGCCTCATCTAACATGTAGCTCCGCCCACCTTCTCCAGCCTCACTGACTGCACAGAACTAAGAACACCATAAAACAACATAGAGAGTATTTTTCCTGTACTATCACTAATTTTTCTTTCTTCCATCAATTGCCACAGTACTGTGGTAGCAAAATGCACAAAAGAATGCACTGAAGTATACACCATATATCACCACAGTACTGTGGCAACAAGAGGTGAATGAGTTCATGTAACATAATCCATGATTGGCTCTAGTACAAATGCTAACATTTGACTGGCTCTGTGGCAATAGACAAACCCAGACTTCATGCCACAGTACTGTACAATATATAATGCAATACATAATATTTAATAGTTTGATTTATAGGTGTGCATTTTTTTGCACACTTGGTGACAGATGCTAGTATTTTTGAACATTTGACCTGGCACCAAAAATAATCATGCAAATTAACCAATGTTGCTGTTAATCATTGTCATATGCCAGACTGCAAAAATCAAATAATATGTGATCCACTTTTTCTGTAGTATATTGAAAAAATTTTTTTTGTGTTTTTGCATCCAAAAAAATGGTTTGTTTACATTACAAACACGGCATTTAAAGGGTTTAAAAAATTGACAGCTGTTGAGTATTTGGTATTTTTATTTACAGCTCAAGTTGATGAAATAGAAAAAAAGTGTAAAAGAATTAAAACAAACTGTATGAAATTTTTTTTTGACATTATTACTGCATTATTGGTGCTTAGTAAGGGCCTAGCTGGACGGGATACCGGAGGGTTAAACATAAGACCAAGATATGTGTAACTCCAATGCTTTTACAAACCAAAGTTCTCAAATGGCACATTTTCATGGTCGAGCAGGCTTCAAATTTATATTTTAATCTCTAAATGTCCTGTAGAGTTCTATATAACCACATTAGATTACAGTAAAATTAACCGAAACCTTTATTAAATGGGAAGCAGACACCAGGTTTGTCTCATTACACTTAAATGGGTGAGCTGTGGTAAATTCTAACCAGACAGGCAGTGTGAGTGTTTTGTTTTTTTTAAAGAAGCATTATCAATACAAATATTCCCCAAAACACAATTAAAACTGAGGCTGATGTTGAAAAAATGATTTCATTTATTTATAATGGCAGCAAACGGCTTCCTCTAATTGTGCGCTTCAACCATTTACAGTAATTTCAAGAAGAGGAGCGCTATGAATAGAAAACAGAAAAAGACCGTATGATTATCAATTCAGTCCCAGTACTGGTGCCATTGTTACGTGTACAAAACCGCACACCTGTCAATTACGCGTACATCTCTTTGTTTTCGGTGTTGAAAATGACGACACCTGTCCACGGTTTCAAGGACAGTTGTTGGAGTACTTTTTTTTTTTTTTTTAACAGGCAGAGCACATACGCTGGAGTATGTTTTTGAAGCTCTATGCCAAATCTGGAGGTGAACCAGAGATGCAGTTGTGCTGGCAGGAAAAAAAACTGGGCCTGGATGATAGATGAAGCTAGAGGCAGTGTACTGAGGAACCACTGATGTCTCTAAGACCCTTGCCTCTCCATGTCCATTTCCCTGCGACTCTCATCTCGCTGCTCAGCTTCCCCGTCGCTCACGCCTAATCTGTCTCCTCAGTCAGCAACACCCTTTAGTTTATAGACCCCCGGCCCTCACCACCTCCCCTTGTCCATGACGCATCACCATCCATTCACTTGATATCTCTAATTGATGGGTGAACACTAACAAGTTTCCTTCCATCGGGTCCTGGTCCTGAAGGGTTTCTCTCTCTCTCTCTCTCTCCTCCTCTCTCTCTCTCTCGTTCTCTCTCTCTCTTTCTCTCTCTCGCTGCCCATCTACATCCACCCCCACGCCTTTCACTGCTCTGTTCATTATTCATTAAGTTTCCCTTTGGATCTAGAGAGAGCAAAAGCATGGCTGAATTCATAGGCAGACTCAACAGCTGGCCCAAGGGTACTGAGTGATGTGAGTGTGTACATGAGGGAGAGAACAGAGAGAAAAAGAGAGAGAGAGAGAGGTAGAAAGAGTGATTGAGTGACTGACAGGCCAACTGATTGACTGAACAACATATTGGCTAGAATATAATGTTGACATAGTATGTTTCTGTGAAAGATATTATACTCTATACTAAAATTTGTCATTGAGGAACTGCAACTTTTTTGCCCTTTCTCAATAGGAGGGAGGTTGTAGAGAACAGGGCGTGCACTAAATGCAGAACTTTTCAAACGGAGAACAGAGTATGCATCCTGACACGTGTAAATGTTAGGTATAGGCTGGGGCGCCTTAAAGAGGGGAGGTAAATGTGACAAATTCATGGGGCCCAGTATTTGTGGGGGGCTCATAGAGCAGTGGAGGGGGTCCAGTGGATACAGGTTAGAAGTCGGGAAGATTTCGTGCAAGGTACGTTGTATAATAGAGCCATAGAAGCTGGGAGTCGGATGTTGAAAGCATGTTAAGTTTCACTAGTGGCTTTTCCATTGACCCTCAAATTGCATAAATATAACTTGCACATAAAAATTAAGCAAATGGAAAAACGACAATTTTGCCAAAAGTTTCATTTTTCGATTAACAGTTTTTGCGCTGGCCAAGGTTATTATCGTTAACGAAAACCAACGAAATGACAAGAACTAGAATTGAAAAAACATTTTCGGTAACTGAAATCAATTAAAACTATAATTAAAAGAAAAAACATAACTAACTGAAACTGTATTGTGTGCTTATAAAACTAAGTAAAACGTATAAAAATTCTGGATAAAATTCCCTTTGTTTTCGTCTTTGTCCATGTCGGATTGATGCGAAATCGATTTATTTCACTCTAGCAATTTTTTGCTAGCGCCACCATACGACACTTCACGGTCCATCACCTGTGGTCACTTGTGGTTTCCATTTGTCTTCTGGTCCACACTCTACCTGGAAACATGCAGACTAAAGTTGGGAGAAAGCAGCACAGTCCTGTTTGCGATTTATTTGAATATGACGGAGAATAAGAGAAAGATACAAAAAAACAAAACTAAAATTAATACTAAAACTCAACTAAAATTAAGCATTCAGAAAAAAATTGGAGAAAAAAAGTAAAAACTAAACTATAATGAAAAATCCAAAACTATTATAACCTTGGCACTGGCAAGAGGTGGTTTTTCGGGCGTACAGGTCTACTGGTCTGCAGGGTCTGTAAGGTCCACTTCTGCATGAACAGTAAGTGTACCTGCTTTGTTAGGTACCATGAAGTAATGGTACTAATGTAAGGAATGATGTTCAAAGGGAGAATGTGGATGTGGACAGGGGTCTGGATCAGCACTTATGTTGGTCTAATGTTCTAAAATGCATGTTCCTAGCATCTTACATGTGTTTTTCTTGTAGTTGTTATATGTACTTTTTAGATTTTTATTCTTTTATTTTTTGGCACTTATGGGTAAGGAACCAAATATGGTAATGTCATTAACCTTGATTTTCAACATAACAATAACATTTTTTGAAAATTTTTACAAAAGTAACTAAGTTTTGTTATGCCCTGCAATAATATGCTGACATTGAAATTTTGAATTTCAGTGTATTTCTATCAGTGACTTATAAACGGTTAAATAAAAACCATGTTAAGATTAAGGCTAATTCACTTCCACCCACTTGCATTTCACCCATCTTAACATCCACCCACCTAGCATTACCAATTAGCATTAGCGCTTAGCACATTAGGAGCAGTGAGCTGCAGTTGAAGGTGCTCTGGGATCAACTCCAGGTCTTCAACAGTACCTCGACAGGAGAGGTAACCTACATATAGCTGTTCATAGTGTCAAGGGAAACTAGAGGAGCTGGAGTTAACCCCCAGCATGGAGAAAATGAAAACTCGACACAGAAAGACCTTGGTCTGACTGGGAACGAAATGTTCAACCTTATAGCTATGAGACTAAAGTGCTAACCACTACGCCACCGTGTCGCTCTAGATTTAGCCACGCTGTTAGCACCAATAATAAGCTATAAAAGTAAGATAACATAACATAACATAACATAACATAAAAAATTCCACAAGGGGAAATTCCAGATTTACAGCAGCAAATCACAAAAGCACAGACGAGCAAAAGAAGTGCTAAAAAAAAAAAAAAAAAAAGTTTACTTAATTACACAATTACATGTGAATATATTTAGAATTCTGACATTGATTGTTCATACAAAGTACCACAAGGTTAAGAAACAAAGAAAGTCTGCACAAACATAAGAAAAATAAGGTTAATATCGATAACAGTGGTTCCCAAACTTTTTGGGCTAGTGACCCCATTTTAACATTACAAATTTCTGATGACCCCAGACATTCAAAACGGAGACTTTTTTTTTTTTTTTTTTTTGCTAAAATTAATTTGTTTTTGATCATGTAATAGTTTCCTATACTATGTTGCAAAAAAAAAAAAAAGTTAATTTTAGATAACATTAGTCTATATAGTCTGTATATTATGGATAGAAGCAGAAAAGCCAGGTTGAGATTACTGCACAAAGTGAGAATTTTTTTAACAATAACTCAAACCATGATTTACGAAAGAGCTGCCGCACCTTAAACCGACCACAGTGAACATTCGAAAGATAAACAGTACCACAGTGCTTCAGAGTTTGTCTTGTTTTTTATATATTGTGATTGTCTCTTTCAACTCACCATGTTTTGTTTTATTAGTAAGTTTTTATTTTTATCAATTACTAGAAATTTCAGGCGACCCTATGTGGGGTCCTGACCTCAAGGTTGAAAAACACTGATCTATGGTGTACAACATTCTAATGTGCTCTAGTCACTTCAGTGTTTAAAATGTAAAAAAAAAAAAAAAAAATGAATGCAGCGAACACCGATGGCATTTCATTGCTAAGTTAAAGGACTGCCATGTGGTAATAACACCTGTCTACACTAATGTATCAGTGATGGAATGTAACTTGGTACTTTCACTCATGCATTGTGGTTGGTTATAATTTTGATTTCCTTTTCATTTTTAACTTTTCAACTCCATTGTATCTCAGCAGCAACTATTGTGCTTTTTACTGCACTACAATTGTCTGACACCTTTAATTATGAACAGTTTTTCACACCATTCCTTTCCAGTTGCCTGCTGGAATGTACTGATTCTGAATACTTGTAATGGACTGAAGTATAAAAAGAGAAAACCCTCCTTAAACTAAATAAACTCCTCAAAACCCCTTTAGGATTTTATTGAATATTCATTATCACAAAGATAAAAATAGGCCAGTTTTCATAAGATCATGAGGTTCACTAGATGGACAATAATAGTAAGACACATCACACCTCCAGCTTATAGGATTTAATGAAATTTTCAAAATTAACTTAACCCAAAGACCCAAACATTCACCAGTGACCTCAACCATCTGCGATATTAACCGTTTAATACCTGTTGATCCATTAATCCTATCAATACATATAAATAATTGGTGTCGAATGCAGTTTTTCATCTTTTCATGGTCATCAGATATGACCCATTTGGATGTTCAGAGGCTCCGTAGTTACCGTGGAAACACCGTCATCTTCTACAACATTGATTCACCAGTAAAACCCATAGAGTTAGATCAATGACAGTGGATGGACACACTGGGCTGATATTCAGTTAATGATATTTTTGCTGAAAAAGGTCTTTTTTTTTTTTTTTTTTTTTTTTTTCAGTTTTTGATATAATAACCCTCAACTTTACTCTGAGCATCTACGAACATCTACATGATCAGTGAATTAAATATAGGAAAATACATGATGTTCACTGAAAAAAAAAAACACATAATACAGAGGATAATATTATAAAAAATGGTGATAAATCACTTATGAAAAGTTAAATATTGAGAAAAAAAAAAAAATTTGGAACTGCCACAAAAGTAGCACTGGGTCTTTATGGGTTAATATGCAAAGTATTGCAAGCTGCTAAAGGTCAACATACACATATCTGCTAACACATTATAAACACTGAAATTATACATGTCTATATTCTGCAGGAGCATACTATTAACATTCCAATGTGGGACAGGGTTGAACAGAGACATAGAAAAGGGGGAAAGAAGAACTCGTAATATAAGCGTGCTCTGTTGAAAAGGACTTTCAAAGCAGTGTAAATTGGGCCTTGAAATCAGGAAATGCAGTGCAGCCAAGCTGAGAAGTGTCGCTCGTAAAAGGTGATTGTATTTTGAAGCCAAGGGAAGGCAGCGTCACCAACCTGAGAATGGCATGCACAGGAGGAAAGTAACGACAAATCCAAATTGAAATTTGAATACCTTTGAAAACACCTGGAAGTGTAAGTAATATGTAAATAAAAGAAAAGTTACAGTTGTGGTGCAACTTATTACCTCTGCCAAGGAGGTTATGTTTTTTTCGGCGTTGGTTTGTCTATCTGTTTGTGTGCAAAATAACTCAAAAAGTTATGGATGGATTTGGATGAAAATTTCAGGAAATGTTGATACTGGCACATGGAACAAATTATTAAATTTTGGTGGTGATCGGGGTGGGGGGGCCACGGGGGCCCACTGATCTGCCTTGGCGGAGGTCTGCGTTTTCCGAGTGCTTTTCTAGAAAAGACAGAGCAGATTAGTGGGCCCCCGTGCCCCACCCCGATCACCACCAAAATTTAATCATTTGTTCCTTGTGCCAGTGTCAACATTTCCTGAAATTTTCATCCAAATCCGGGGCACTGATGTGCGTTGGCGGAGGTCTGCGCTCTCTGAGTGCTTCTAGTGTTGGGTATGTTTTACTATTAGAGTAACTTATAAACACCATGTACTGTTATAGAAAGTTAAATACCTGCTGATCCATTAATCCTATCAATACATGTAAATAATTAGTGTAAAATGCAGTTTGTCATCTTTTCATGGTCATCAGATATGACCCATTTGGACATTCAGTTGCTCTGTAGTTACCATGGAAATGCCGTCATCTTCTACAACATCGATTCACCAGTAAAACCCATGGAGTTGGATCAATGACAGTGGATGGAGACACTTGTTTTTATGTTTAGTTAATGATATATTTAACTAAAAAAAGTTCCTTTTTCTTCAGTTTTCTGTTTTTGATATAATAATCCTCAACTTTAATTTGAGCTTTTATGGATATCTACATGATCAGTAACTTAAATATAGAAAAATACTTGAATTTCCCTTAAGAATGTAAAATACTTTATTTATTTGTTTGCACATCACATACAACAATAAGAAAAAAGAATTCTGCAAGTAACACGATTGTGCAGGAGAGGTTAGAAGCCAAAAAGGCTTATATAAATACCTCCCCAAGCAAATAAACAAAACACAAAAAAAGGAAAAAGGGATAAAAATTCGATAGAATTAAAAAAAAAAAAAAAAAAAATCAAATTATATAAAACACTACAAGATCTTTTCAGTTGCTTTGTAAACTAGAAGCACTCAGAGAGCACAGACCTCCGCCAAGGCAGATCAGTGCTCCCCCTGTGGCCCCCCCACCCCTGATCACCACCAAAATTTGATCATTTGTTCCTTAAGCCAGTATCAACATTTCCTGAAATTTTCATCCAAATCTATCAGTAACTTTTTGAGTTATCTTGCACACAGACAGACAGACAAACAGACAAACCAACGCTGACAAAAACGTAACCTCCATGACTGAGGCAATAAAGATAAAGAAGATGCTGATTGAAGTTCAGGACATAGATTATTCCAAAGATGTGGTCTACAATATTTTAGAGAACACTGACTGACAGAAGTCTGGAGGTACGGAAGATCAAATTTGCTAGAGTTTCGTGTAGGATAATTGTGACACTGAGCATAATATTAGAATATAGTGGTAAATCACCTAAGAAAAGTTAAAAAATAGAGGAAAAAAATCATTTAGGAAGTGCCACAAAAGTAGTACTGGGTCTTTATGAGTCAAACCCAACAAGATTTGGAACTTATCTTAAGCTTGATTATCAAACATTAAGCAAAGAATTTAATATGTACTAAACGCAGGGATGTTAATTTACTGATGCACGATAACCACAGGAAGCCATAGGGTAGATTTGTTATATGACATTTTTGGTTTAGAGATTTCTAAGTTGTTTTTTCTTCCTTCCTCATATTGTGTGAGTTCGGGCTTATGACAGCAGCCTTTGTAAAAGCTTTGTAAAAACCTGTCTTATATTGACCTTCATCTTGTGTAATACATTGCCCTGCAGAAGGCTGTTTTATTTTAAACAAAAATCTTTCTTCGATACATTTCGCTATAGCTGGCCCCTTCTGTGATTCGACTCTGTGAATTCAACGCCGAACATCATCAAAATGCGAGCCCCCGAAGGACCAGACCCTGTGGCAATACGTCTCTGACACCAGATGTGTGACACTTGGGAGAGAAAGTGGTTTTATAGATGCATACATGGTTGAAGAAATACGGCGTGGAATTTCAGAGAGCACTGCAAAGTATTTTCAAGCACAGTTCAAAACAAAATGTCACCCTTTACTGAATGCCTCAGTGCATCACTTATGCATCTCAAAGCATCGGCTGGCCTCTGATGCATATTCTGTAGAGTGAAAACACAGACTCCGAGGTGTAAATCAGCCAATTCAAGCCCATTAACGACAACAAAAACTTTATTTCGACTTGATTTAGCCGTAAAGTGTTATTATATCTCCAAAATGGACTTTCAGGGGTATAATAGTTTTACCCTTCATGTGAACGTGATACTTAGGACAGATTTGGCTGGATTTGGATTAGGGGACCCCTAGTGGAAGAACCCTATCGATTTCAGCTTCGCTATGAGTATTATAAGTCATCCAAATGGGGGCGCTTTAGTTGAAAAGCTGTTCTTTGGGACATAAATCAAGTGATTATAGGCCGATTGAGATAAAATTTGGTTCATATTGATCATCTTACAAATGTCCATTTTCTCGCTACCATCCAGAGTTCATATGGTTTCATTTTCATTCACTTGGTGGAGTTTTGTAGGGGAAAAATTGGTTCTCTTACTATTATTCTACCACTATCAGGTTGATGTAGCTCAAATTGAGTTCATATCAATTGCCTAACACTTACCTTTCTTCATGCCATACCTTGAGTTTACATGATATCATGTTTTGGGCCCAATCCCAATTCCCCTTTTACCCTACCCCTCCATTTTGTGCAGTCACGTGAAGGGGTAGGGGTGTTCTGATTCTCGATGAGTCGGAGGGGAAGGGTTAAGGGGGAGGGCTGTTTGACCCTCAAATGGAGATTCTTTTTTATGACCACACTACAGAGGGTTATGAGAAATCTCCCATTTTTTGTTTGAATCATTGACAAGATGGAGGTAAACACTAGGCCTATAACGGTACACAAAATTTTTGGTTCGGTACTTTTTCAGTTTTCAAAGCCACAGTTCGTTTTTTTTTTTCAGTTTTTTCGGGAAGAAAGAAAACCCCTGAAAATATCTATTAATGCATTTATGAATTTTTTTAACATTTTTCCCCCAATTTTTGGAGACAATAGAATATACAGTAGAAAAACAGGAATAATATAATTCTGCTGGTACAAATCAAATAGAAAATAAAATAAATTATTAATATTACTAAATGTATTTTAAACATTAGCATTGCACTTTTCCCTGAAAGGTGGTTTTGAACAAACAAGAAAAATCTAATCACAGTTCTGTCAGTTCACATTCTGCATAAAATACCAAAAAAATTCCACATGAAGTGCAACATTAACAAGAGGGTAAACTGGTATTCTGTTGAAACAAACTGAGAAACACTGACAACACAATGAACCAAATTATTTTTTAGGACAGAGAACAAACTGTTTAGGACACTGTGTGTATTTGTGTGTGCCTGTGTGCACGGGGGATTTTTTTTTTTTTTTTTTTTTTTTTTGTCGGAGCCGGGGGTAGGGGGGGCGCGCAGTTTTAGACCTGGGGGTGCGGTCCATAATTAACGTAATGAACGCTGTCGTGAAACGAAGTGAAACTTTACATACTTTCAACGTTCTATTTATTCCTCTATTATACAGCATACGTAGACAGACAGACAGAGCTAGTGTCAGTGTTTTAGAACTACCGTAGTTCCTAGGGGCCAAACAACGTCCGTCTTATCAGCGTCTCTTTCCTCGTTGTTGTCTTTCACCTGAACCTGAACTGATCCAAACTGGACTGTACTGATGGTGGAGGTCTTCAGTGTCTTCCTTCCAGGTTCACATCATATTTGTTGTTTTTTTTAACCTTATATCAACTGCTATTTCATATTTTAGGTCAATTTGTGCTCCTTTATTAGTCCATGTGAAACTTGCGCAGATTCAAAGTTCCGCATCGAATGACGTCTTTCATTCCTTTCTTTCTTCTCATCATACTGTGCCGTTTCGGTACAGCTGTGTACCGAACTGAACAGGTGTGTACCGAAACGGTTCGGTTTGGTACGTGTACTGTTACAGGCCTAGTAAACACAGTCCAAAGTGTAGTTGTGTGATGAAAGAAACACACAAATGTACGTGTTTTTTTTTTTCGTAAACAACTTAATCATTCAATCGACTGTTAATGCTGTTTCAATGTGTTACAGATCGCATTTCGACGGTTTGCAGTTGATAGACGCAAAAAGACGACCAAAGCCCATACAACAGAGAAGGTTACAGCTGCTGACGGTATGGCGAATTCTTTCGGAAACAAAGTAGTCACATCTTTTTATAACGACATCAATGACTGCTGATGACGTAACAGGTCTCGAAGGGTTGTCTCATTTCATAGGGGAATGTTTCAACCCCTATCCCTTGCAGCTCCGTTTCAAGCAGTAGTGCCAAGCGCAAGGGCCAAAGGGTGAATTAGGATTGGGCCTTGGTGTGTTTTTTTTCCAAATGGTTGTGGGAACAAAGAATTGGGAGGATTTTGGGGATATACCCTTATTGTCAGCCCCCGACAGCGTAAGCCTCGTTGTGTTATGCTGTTTCTGAAAGTTTTAGACATGAATTCTTACAAGGAAATGCTTAAATGAAAAACTTTGAAAACTCTAATTGAGAAAGATATTATGGATTCTAGAAGCATCCCTCTTTATCAAGCGAGGCCTGATAAAGAGCTTTTGTACCAAAAACATTGTCTGATATACTTGTGCTGAAACACGTGCATAGTCCCAAAAGCCCAAAATATTATGCAAAATTCCCTTCTAACTACACTAGACTTTTTTTTTTTTTTCATAAGCAAGGCCAGTGGGGTAAATTAAACATTGTGAATCTTTAGACGGTGTTTCCTGAATTCCACTGCTTAGATGTTGACCTTACTCTCCTAAGCTTTCTGAACTCACTGGCGTAATTGGTAGCAGCGCTTTGCTGATGGTGCTATTAAAATTCTAGAGGATGAAAGTAACACTCAACTTTCCACGACTCAAAATCTCAACCACAGAACCTTAAAGACACTTCATGTTTTTAAAAAGATGACTATTTATGTCTGGGTATTTTTTTTAAAGCATATGCGACGGAATCCACTTTTCCACCTTCATTAGCACAAGAGAAGGAGTCAGACGAGTTCTGGTGGCATTCACATAAACTCACTACTATTTTATCTGTGTCCTTCCAGACGTAGAGCAGAGGTGGAAGGATTGTCTTGGTCTGGCTACTTTGTTTACTGAATATTCTTGGATATGTTAAAGCATAGTTATCGACACAAACAACACACTTGTGTTAAAAAAGCTGAATTCTTGGCCTTTCTCAAAGCATTTAGACAACAAAAACTGCGGCACCCTTAGTATTTAAGTAACTGAAGTCAAAAGCACCAGGTTTAACTGCTGAAATAAGAAAAACGAGGCCGACATTTGAAGTTGAAGTCTGTTTTTCAAAGGGACAGTGCATATTAATAAACACAATATTATGCGCCAATATGCAAGATTACAGCCTAGGCTAATTTCCATCTTTAGTCCCTACAAAAAACAACATAGTTCACATAAAAAAATTAAAAAAAAAAATTAAGGTCCACAGTACTCTACTTTCCTCCTGAGTATCATGTCAGTGTTTAGAATGTAAAAAAAAAAAAAAAAAAAAATACAGTTCACACCAATCACATTTCATCTGTAAATTAATCCTGTAAAATCTGACCCATCAAAAAGTAGCAACAAAATTTAAATATTTTGGAATTGAGATGTTTATTAGACTTATTAACAATATCCAAACAAAACATTTCCCCTCATTATTTTGTTTACGATACATTTTTATATCACGTTTGACACAATGGACATTTTTATTTACCCGCAGTATCAAATTTGATAGACGCACCTTTAACATAATTTAACTATACTATAAAGAATCAAGTATCAAGTAGCTATGCATTGTTTCAGTATGTGAAGTGCTTATTTAAAAAAAAAAAAAAAAAAAAAAGAATAACAATAGATTTGTTGTTCTTAATGTAACTTTTTGAAAATTACCAAAGACTTTCCTGCAAAAACTGTTTGGATGATTTAACAATAGCGGCCATATTTAAAAAGACTACTAAAAAAGAGCCCTTCCACTAGCCTCAGTGAGATGATAATCCACTAGGGGGCAGAAAACACGTTTAGGGTCATATACAATAGGTTTTCAAGGCAAGTATTGATTTTATTGATAAGATAGAAGTCTCAGAACCTGGTGTTGCAAATATGATACAATTGGCTTTATAGGGTTAAAGGAATTTCCAAGCGGAAATAACACTCGTATACGCTTCTTTATCAGTGGTGGAATGTAACTCAGTACTTTTTCTCATGTGCTGTACTTGTGCTTTACTTGTCATTTTTCATTTTTAACTATATGCTTCTAGTCCATTGCATCTCAGTGGCACATATTATGCTTTTTACTCCACTACAATAGTCTGACAGCTTCAGTTACTTACACTTTTTCCACACTGTTCGTTTCCAATCACATCCTGAAATGTGCTGATTCGGAATGCTTGTGATAAACGGAAGCGTATAAAGAGAAAACCCACGTTAAGATGGATAAAGTCTCCAAAAACCCTCTTGGATTACATGGAATATCCATTGTCACGAATGAGAATTGGCCTATTTTTATGAGCTCATGGACAAAAATACTATGACACATCATACTTGCAGCTTCTAGAAGTCCCCATTCCCACGGATATCACATATTATGATAAAATGTTGTGGTTTGTTGTCAATAATTATCATGAAAAATGTCTAATTAATATGCTATTTCTTTAAGTTTTACCAGATTTTTCTTCCTGAGTGAGAGTTGAAGAAACCAGATGCTTACTTGTGCTTTAAAAATAATTTGATTTCTGAAATATTTAGGCTTTAAATAGAGGTAGAACAGTAGAAAGAATATTAATAATAAAGAAAGATTTCAATGTTGAGTTAAACTGAGGACAAAAAAAAAAACTCTGAAGCATTTTCACATGATCCCATCAATAAAATTAACTGTAAAAAAGAAAATGTTCAATGCAGTGATAATTCTCTTGAAGCTATACCTACCGATCTGGCATGTCACACAGATATTAATAAAAATTTCCCCCTGCCTGACCTCTGATGCTAACACTGGGTTACAAAAAAATGTATTTTGCAAGTTGTCTAGGTATTTTCAACTGAATTAGGACCATTTTGCACCGCTAAATCCAAAAATGACATCTGTTTTTCTCAATCAGGTCAGGTTTTTTTTGCTAATTTGATTTTGAAAAATTTGATCTTCTCACAAAATATAATAATTAATACCAAAATAAGATTGGTAAGCACACTTTATGAAACTTGTGACTTGATTCCTGTTAGGTACAATGGTGTATTCACCGCAGATGTAGCAGAATACGTCAGGCTTATTTTTGCAAGATCTTCTAGTCGAAGCCATTTCATTCACCTGTAATATTAAAAAACATTAATCATTAATTGGCAAAAGTAACATCTTCAGAACTCGTTTATTGCAAGAAATATGAAAGAATTTTGTGTCATATGATGAAAATGCCCATAAATGTAAGCAAAAATATTAAAAAGCCTATGTAGCATAGTTGAGAAAGTTAACTTGATTGAGCAAAATTAACGTGATTTTTGGATTTAGCACACCAAAATTATCCTAAATCAGCTCAAATAACTTAAACAATAAATTTGTTGTTGACCAGTGTAATCTATTAGCCGGAGATGTCCTCTAGCAATGTGTTGAACTAGCTTACTGTACGACTAACACAGTAAAACACAACCCCAGAGTGGTGTTTGAGAACAGGTTAAATGACAACTTCACAATAAGCGCTAACGCTAACACCGCTAACACTGTCCGTAACGCTACAGCTAAATCTAAAGCGGTTGCTAATGCTACACGCCTGGCTTGTTTGCACTACCGGTGAAGTTAACGCTGATGCTAATGCTAATCTTCACTGCACATTACAGAACTATAGTAACTGATAGCATCTGGATGCTGCGTTGTCACATAGTTGCGTTCTATGAAAAGACAAACTGAAAGTACCTGTCCAACAGAAACTCCATGACCATCTCATGCTTTCCAGCTCTGAATGAAGCTGTTTTAACCTCTGCCATTTCTCAAAGGCAGACTCGATGTACAGTATGTACGAGTCTTGCCTCTTTTGCCACATTGAGAAGTCTCTTTTGAGCAGCTTTTTCTGCTCCGGTCTTTGTGCATCTTCTTCTCTGTGTGAACAGCTGGGGGTGGAAGTGGTAGCTCGCCCTGTTCGGTCATTGAAAGTTCTTCGCTGTTCCTTGATATCTTTCAAAGAACGCTCTGCCACAGAGGCACATGACAACGGATGACAGACAGGAAGCTCGGCCAATCATTTTATTTGGACCGAATAATATGATTGGACAGACTTTTATCAGAAATATATAAGAATTAGTTTCAAAACCTGGTGGATTTCTTTTACATTTTAGTTTACCACATGCTTATTAGGAGCATTTTAAGATTACAAAAGAAAAGTGTAAAAATGCCAAATCGTACAGTACAGCTTTAATATCACCTTATATTATCACATAATGTCATTATCAATTTGAAGACCTGATGCTTTTTAGCAAAGACACATCTGAATTTAATTTGTCCTGGTACTTTTATCCATGTAGGTTAAGTGTTTTTTGCAGGAAAGTGATGCTACAGACTTACAATGGACTGGTTAACCCAAGTTAAAGTAACCTTTTATAGGGCACTCATAGAAATAAGTTCAACTATAGTGAGTTATTAGAGGACATAACAAGACTTTATTACTTTTGTGAATTTTTAAAAAATGTTTTATTTTTACGCAGACAATCAAGATTAATGAGTATTTGTATGTACTATTTGGTGCCTTGTCCATTTGTGGCAAATAAATAAATAAATCCAAGAATTATATGTAAAAAAAAAAATACAAGCAAAACATGTAAGGTGAAAGGAACATGTATTTTAGAACATTAGAACATCACTTTTAGAACATTAGAACAACATAAGTGCTGATCCAGACCCCTGTCCACATCCACTTCACTTTATCCCTTTTAACATCATTCCTTACATTAGTACCATTACTTCATGGTACCTAACAAAGCAGGTACACTCACTGTTCATGCAGAGGTGGACCTTACAGATGCTCTAGACCAGGGGTGTCCAAATCTGGTCCTCAAGAGCCAGTATCCTGCATGTTTAAGATATTTCCCTGTTTGAGCACATCTGGAAGCCATTACATTGTTATCAGGCTTCTGCAAAGCATGATCAGCTGATCATTAATTGAACCAGGTGTGTTGGAAGAGAGAAATATCTATAACAGTGGTTCCCAACCTTGTGACCCCATTTTAACGTCACAAACTTCCTGACATTCAAAACAGAGACTTTTTTTTTTTTTTTGCTAAAATTAATTTGTTTTTGATCATGTAATAGTTTGCTATACTATGTTGCAAATAAATGTTAATTTTAGACACATTTAGTCTATATAATGTTTATTATTATGGACAGAGGCGATAAAGCGAGGTGTAGATTTCTGCACAAAGGGAGAATTTTATTTTCCTTGGTCAGGATATGTACAGTCAGTCCAGCTTGGATTTACAAGGCTGACAATTAATACTGAACAAACAAGAACTCAAACTATGAATTATGAAAGAACTGCAGCATCTGAAACCGACCACAATGAACATTTGACAGATAAACAGTACCACAGTGCTTCAGTTTCAGCTTCGCAGTTTGTCATTTATGTATTGTAATCGTTTCTGTCAACTCACCATATATTTTTTATTTCTAATGTTTTTTGTTTTTTTTTAATCAATTACTAGAAATTTCAGGTGACCCCATTTGAATTTCAGGTGACCCCACGAGGGGAAAACACTGGACTAGTGTCTTGTAATGTGTGTGGAAATTACCATAAATAGCCTCTTGCCCAATAAAGGGTTAAAATAAAATCAACCTTCAATCAACCAACAAAATGCAATGTGCACCTGAAAACCACAGTAAAATGAACCAAACACATAAACAAGCACAACTTTACTACTTAATAACTACTCTTATTTTTCATACTTAAGGTAGTTTTTACACTGGTTCTTATTAGTACTTTTATGTACATATACTTGTTCCTCTACTTCTTTCCTTCGCTACAACATCCTATTGGGAAGACAGTCAGGAAAAGCTGGTTTTTATCCACATCTATGTGTCTGTGTGTAAGAAAATGAGACAGGGATAACCTATCATTTCAGCAGTAAAATGAACAGAACACATGAACAATAACAAGCACAACTTCACTATATAGTAGTCCCTATTCCATTGATCCTCAAATTGGGCAAATATAACATGCGCATAAAAATTGATCAAATTGAAAAGCAACAATTTCGCCAAGTCTCATTTTTCGATTAAACATTTTTGCGCAGGCAAGAGGTGGTTTTTCAGGTGTGGCTCAAATGGTATATAACAAAAAACTGCAACAGAAAGACCTATTTTCACAACTAGAGTCAGGTGAGTTAAAAAAACGGATGTTGACATATGTTACAACAAGCGAAGAAGAAGAAACATGTCGGAATGTGTGTGGACACACCAGGAAACCCAATTATTTTTTAATTTAGTTCGAGATAGAGGGGTAATATATAATAATAATAATGAATATATCTGTAAATCAACACCATATTTACGTTGGTCGCCATGTTTATGGAATGACTTCTCACAAACAAACCATTGCATTTGAGATTTAATGGAAAAACTAACATTACGCACTTCTTTTCTTTTGACATTTAGTAAATATGGGTAAAATTTTGTGCAGACAACTATTGTCTTGTAATGCGTGCGGAAATTACCATAAATAGTTGTTTGCCTGATAAAGGGTTAAAATAAAATTAACCTTCAAGTTGTACCGCAATGAAATGCAATGTGTACCTGAAAACAGTAAAACGAACCAAATAAATAAACAATAACAAGCATAACTTTACTATTTAATAACTACTCTGACTTTTAATACTTAATTTTTTTGGTCTTATTAGTACTTTTATGTACATATACTTGTTCCTCTACTTCTTTCCTTCGCTACAACATCCTATTGGGAAGACAGTCAGGAAAAGCTGGTTTTTATCCACATCTATGTGTCTGTGTGTAAGAAAATGAGATAGGGATAACCTATCGTTTCCTGATCACTATCTTATACAATCACGTGTTAACAGAGAAAGACAGGAGGAGAGGGAGATAATGGAGAGAGAGAGAGAGAGAGAGAGAGAGAGAGGTAGGAGGGGGGGGAGAAGCACAGAGGGAGGCAGGTCCGAGTTTGATAGCCTTGGATTGATGTAAAAACCGACCAATCAGGTGCCTCCTTTGGCCTGAGCCGCCGCAGTAGCCGGGCAGGATTGGAGGATGTTTCGGCGGAGAGATGCGCACACACACGCGCTGGTTCGGCTCGCTCGTCCGTCGCCCGCACACACATACACACACACACATACACACACACACACTCATACACACAGGGAGAAAGGGAGAGTATCGGCTCTCCGCGAGGCTTGCAGTCAAGTTCTGCCCTGGAGAGGATGCCAGCGGTAAAGACACGGAATTGAGAGACTGTGCGCGGAAATGAGGAACAAACTTGTGCGTCTTTTTTCTTTTTCTTTTTTTTTTTTTTTTGCGCCGTTGATGTCAGCTGTCATGTGCGTTGAAGGGAGTCCACGCGAATAGGTAAGGAAGGAAGGAAGGGGGGGGGGGGGGGGGGTTAGTGGTGGTAGTGTTGGTTGTGGTGAATAAGTTTTTTTTTCCTGTCTGTGCTGTTTAAATGAAAGTGTAAGTTTTATTTATTTATTTTTATTTCTTGATACCTGTGCGCGTGATTGTGTAAAGCGCGACCAGCAACCAGAACTGGCAGAATAAATAGTCGTGGCGCGCGTGCAAGGTAAAGAACACGTGCGCGCCCTCGTAAAGCGGTGAGTTTGTCTGTCCGTGTGCGCATTTGCACGCGCGCTCTGTGAAACTAGACGCTGAGCAGAAACGCAAGGGAAAGAGGTTGAGGTTGAGGATGAGGAGTGCGCATCTTTCCCGACTATAAGGAGTAGATCTGCGCGCCTCTGATTTTTTATTCTTATTACTATTATTATTTTTATTATTATTTAATTTTGTCCTGGGGTGTAGTTGTTCCTAGCGCCTCTGTGGAGTTATGAGTGATAGACAGGATGCTATAACGGAGTGGGACTTGGAGGCTATCCGATCCCTTTTGAAAAGCCTGTGCCGCACCAGTGTAGCCAGACTGAAATTTACGCACACTGCAGGAAACAGGAGTCCACTCATTGACTGCAGCCTCTCTATAAGCTTCAGCTCTTTTCTCTCTCTCTCTCTCTCTCTTTCTGTCTCCGCACTGGAACCCATCCCCTCAATCCGAAAGTGTATTGCCCCACTCATGAGAAAAAAAAAAAAAAAAAAAAAAAAAATTCCCCGATATCTGTGCACAAATTTGGACAATGTTGTGCTGTTGTTGGAAGATGCGTGCCAGCTGCAGATTGGATTGTGTTGAACATAGTGAGCTGCTGCTTTTTATTATTATTATTATTATTATTATTATTATTATTATTATTATTATTATTATTATAGCATGTGTAAATGTTGAGTAAAAAATAAATAAATAAATAAGATGACACATGTTAGATGATGCAGTAACATGTTGCCAGGTTTGCATTGTATGGAAAAAAAAAAAAAAAAAAAGGTGTGGACAATGCAAGTTGTTTATACTACAGCTTAAATAGGTTACAGAATGGCTGCACTGTTGGGAATGATTAGACTCCCTGAATGGACTCTTACATCCACGGACACAATGTGAAAGTGATGTACATGTATGATAAGGGAAAGTGGAGTTATGATTTATTTAAATTGAGGCCAGGGGACTTATGTAGTGGCTCGTACATGGTTGATTTTTACCTGCTGTGGTCCTTCTTAGATAGTGAAAATGGACTGGGGAAACCTCACAGTATTTATCTGTGAATCTGCTTTTTCTCACTCGTCAGATAATCATTGAAACTGTGAAGACTTTCCAAGTGTAAGCTTCAAATATTTGCTTATTTTTTTACTGTAGTAGTCCAAAAATATAATGAAAAACACTGGGAAATAAGAAATGTTTTAGCTGTTGAAAGGCTGCCATTTTGCCTGTTTTTGAATAGCCAGTCTTGAAAATTGATCTTTTTTGTTTTTGTTGTTGTTGATGTTGAGAAGCTACTAGTAGCCTAATCCTTGATGCCAATTCCTCTTGCAGTGTTAGCACATATAACCCATTATCAGTCACTCGTAGCTATACTTAAAATGTGCGAGATGTTGAATAAAATGGTGGCACCACAGGAGTAATGTCATACACTTTGAATTAGCCAAAACATAGAACAGTTGCATCGGGGAGTCATGGTAAGTTGAAAGGCAGCACGCAGCATGTGTTGGCTTTAAAAGCAGTTGTACTATCACCTCCGTGGACATGCTCAAAGCAAAATGCAGGCAGCTGACTGAGTTATACAGAGGCTGTAATACTAGTGTTTGAATCGGAGGCAGTAGTAAGGAAATTGTGCAATTTAGGGGAAGTGGGACCATTTGGAATAGCATGAAAGCATATGTAAAATGCAACAGCTACAGAGAAGCCTAGTAGTGCCAAATTAGCTCTATGGACACAACATGATTCAAGCCAGTGACAAGAAAGCAGAGCATAATCCTGAACCTGAAGCTGAGTAAATCCATATAGTTTTACCAAAGGTATTACATGCAGTGGTGAGAAGCAGACTCCCACTTACAAGACATGGGTCTAATTATTGTAATCATTGTGTCTTATGTTGGTCTGTTTATGCAATCACATCAGCTGTCAACTACCCTTAGATTAACTGGTGGTAATCACATAACTACTGCAAGGTTAGTTTGTTTAATTTCATATATCATATCATACTGTATGTCATCACAGAATTGAACTATACACTGTAAAAAAAATCCTGTTTTTACAGAAAAAAAAAAAAAAAACAGCTGGCAGCTGTGGTTTCCAGAACAATACTGTAAAAAACACATCCAACTGTAAACATATATAAAGAGGAGCATGTAGATTTAACATTTTAAACATGTAGATTTAACATTTTAAACGTGTAGATTTAACACTGGTTTTAAATGGTAAATGGACTGCACTTATTTAGCACATTTTCTACACCTTCATGGTGTCCAGAGTGCTTTCCAAAACCACCAGGTCCAACTGGGACCAGTTTAGGGTTCAGTGTCTTCCATGGACACTTGGACATATGGGCAGTCAAAGCCAAGATTCGAACCAGAAACCCTTTGGTTATTAGACGAGCTGCTCTACCAACTCTACCAACCCATTAATTTACAAATTTTAAATGTTACATTGTTAAATGTTTACTTTATATAAGCAAATATGCCATTATTTTAACTAGGGATGTAATGATTACTGGCATAATGATAAACCACAGTAAAATTGCAGACAGTTAGTATTACCGTTTAAATTCTAATTATCATGATAACTGTGTGTAATTACCGCACTTTTTGGGGAAAAAACCTTATGTAAGGCTATGCTTTTATGTCAAATATTTGAGTATAGTTTTAATTTATGACAATTTTGATGTGATATACCTAATATTTAGATCTAATATTCACTTTTAGTCTTTGAAAAGGTTCGTTAAGCATCTTTGTGTTATTTATGCGATAAATTATATACATTTTTTCAAATTGGATTTTATATATATTTTTTGTGTTTTTTGTCCTTTTATGTTGATATAGTAGGTTAAAGTGAAAAAATAATAGGCAGATGATAAAAATGAAGTTGTGCTGAAAAAACAAACAAACAAACATGGGTATAGTAAACATTTCTTTATATAGTATATAAAGGCAAAATCAAAAGTACTGAAAAACGGCCAAAATAGGCTCAGACCCCTAAAGATTAATATTTGAATGTTTCTGCCAACAGAAGGTACATTGCACCTATTATTATTATTATTTTTTTTAAATACAGCTTGGCTAAATTATTCAGTGTGTGTATCAGTACTTGTTGAACATTTTGAGCACAATTTCAATAAAACCGCGATAATAATGCTAACCGTGATAATTTGGTCACAATAACTGTGATATGAAATTTCATATCGTTATATCCCTCATTTCAACATTATGGTCTTACAATTTAAACAGCACCACATTGTTTTTGAATTTACAGTTTTATTTCCTAAAAACAATAGATATACATCATTTCTACATACAAATCTGGTTTTGTTCACATATTCTTCCTGTAAAACTACAGTTATATTTGTCTCAATCGTTAACACAAAAATCTTTTCAAATAAACAACTTTGCATTGTATTGTCACTTATAGTTTTTTTATGTTGCAATTTACAACTTTCTGGTATTAATTCTACAGTCATTTTTACAGTGTTGTACAGATATTGTCATTGTGGTGCCTAGTACACACTGTTCAACACACACTGCAAACAGTGGCTGAAGCATGTTCAAGGTACTGCAGGTGATGTATGTGTTTGATAAGTGACTTATAGCATAAATTGATTAACCTTTACAACCCTGCATCTTAGAAAAAAGGATAACCCCAGTAGGAAGGTTCCATTAAAGCGGGAGTGTCAAACTCATTTAAATTCAGGGACCACATACAGTCCAATAGAATCTCATGTGGGCTACATGAATAATAATAACACTGACAAAAGTAGAATTACATGATGAAAACGTTTGCATATACAAACTATTCTTTACATTTCTTGAGAAAAATAGGTGCAATTTTAACAATATTATGCCTTTACACTAAAACAAAGAGGAAAACATTTGGAGTTGTCATTATTCGTAGGTTCTTCTGATAACTAGTGCGTTGACCTGTGGGGAATCACGTGTTCCAGATGTGGTAGTTTTTATAAGTACTGACATAAAAATTGTTTGGTAAATCATTCTTTAAAATTCCAACAACAATTATATATTAAGGGTGCGGCAACAGTTATATACATGGGGGTGTGGTCTATAACTAACGTGAAATGAACGTAAACTTTACATACTTTCAACATCCACTCCTGGGTTCTATTCTTCTAGTATACAGCGGATCTTACAGGAAATTTTCACAACTTCTAACCTTTATCCACTGGACACACAAATGCTGGGCCCCATGAATTTGCCACATTTACCCCCCCCCTTTACGGCGCCCCAGTGCATGGGGATTTTTGTGAATTCTGAGACTGCCGACAGTTCGGTTCAGGTGAACGTTAGTGCCAGTAATGTAGGATATAGGTGGAAGAAAACTCAGTCCCATCTTGCCTGTAATTTGAATTGGTTGGTTGTCCTCCCAAGAATGAAATTAATTGAGCAGAAGTAGAGATGCAAAAACCAGAGGGGGGGTTGATTCCCTGCCCCCCCCCCCCACACACACACACACACAACAAATAGCACCTTGAATATATTAATACTGATATCTAGGGACTGAAGTTAGTAAATGGGTTGTCCCTGTTTTTAACTTCATTTCCTGTCATGCAGCGTGGTACTGCGCTTCCCGTCAACTGTCATGGACACAGCAACGTGATTATAAGGCTATTGTACAGGGTGGGGAAGCAAAATTTACAATATTTTGAGGCAGGGATTGAAAGACAGTGTATGACCAATTAGTTTATTGAAAGTCATGAGAATTTATTTGACACAAGAAAATTTACATCACAGAAAATGTTTTTATTCTTTCTCAATAACTGCCTTCACACGCTTCCTGAAACTTGCGCAAGTGTTCCTCAAATATTCAGGTGACAACTTCTCCCATTCTTCTTTAATAGTATCTTCCAGACTTTCTCGTAATAGTTTTGCTCATAGTCATTCTCTTCTTTACATTATAAACAGTCTTTATGGACACTCCAACTATTTTTGAAATCTCCTCTGGTGTGACGAGTGCATTCAGCAAATCACACACTCTTTGACGTTTGCTTTCCTGATTACTCATATGGGCAAAAGTTTGTGAAAAGGTATGGATAATAGTGTTAGGTATGATTATGACATCAATATATGTTTGGTTTCAAAACAACTGACGTAGTGCCTGCTGAGAAAAAACAACTAAATGTTCATTGTAAATTTTGCTTCCCCACCCTGTATTCCCAAATTACTAATATCTCCCAAAATATTGGTGCTATCAACTTGTTGTTTTCGTTAGTCTCTTCCTTGACCAAAAATCTATAAGTATGCCAAACTGCAGCAGTCAGCTCTTTCCAGATGTTGTGTGATGTTCGAGACACACACACAAACAGAGTCCACTTCCCTTTATGATATAGATTATAATGTAAATATTTTACTAGTCCAGCCCACTTGAGACCAAATTAGGGTTATATATGGCCTCTGAACTAAAATGATTGATTGGTAATGTCTTTATTGTTTGGACCCTTTGGTGGGCCGGATTTAGCCCCCAGACACCCCTGCATTAAAATAATCATTCCCAACTCCTTTATATTTGGAATCTATTCATAGTCAAAATCAAAATCCCCTCAGTAGACAGGTCAAAGCCTGCAGATCTTCTTAAAGGACAAAGGCAGCCCTGGTCTGTTTCTATTCATCTAATTTTGTGAATGTGTGGTTTCTGTTAAGGGCACATAGCTAATTACACCATAATCACAGTTACTGAAAACAGAAACTCTGAAAAAGTCTCCACTCCACAGTGTCTGAAAAGCTGATATACGATCCAGACTTCATGACACGTCCATAAAGGCTAAACTGTACGTGTTCATCACCCGAATCCCTTATTCGACACCAGTAATCCAACCCCTACCCTAAAGTGTTGTGTCAACTCAACAATTCTGCAATTATTAAATAGCGCTTATTACAGTGCACTTGCAGCAGAAAAGACATTTCTGGCTCAGCGTGATGGCAAACTTCAACAATGTAAGAAATGTAGTAACTGTCAATATTATTGGCTCCAAAAGAGGCAGCTGGCAGTATAGATGGTGTATTATTTTTAAGTCAGTGCAGCAGTGATACTCCATTGCCTTTCTCGCATTGAACTGCGGAGGAGTAGTTTATTATTGCTTTTGAACAGTAAGTTTTCCCAAATGGGTATTCAGCACTTAAAACTGGCATATAGGTTTGTATCACAGTATGCTTTACTTATGTGACCAAAGTTTACTCTTAACGTAATATCCCATAATCCCATAAGGCAGCATTAGAATTGTGTCTTTTGGGACATTGTTTGGGGGGCGTTTGGAATGAGAAAGGTGAGAGAGGGGCGCTGAGACCGAATTGGGTTGGGATTAGTCTGTGTGATGCCATGTTTCTGCTACGTAGAACCGGCTCGATTCGACTCGGGTACCAGGTACTATTCCTAGAAACCGTTTCCATTACAGGATACTACCGACTTTAGAGTACCTGGATGTCATAGCGATGCTGCATGTAATTTCCGTGACGTCTGCAGATTAACTCGTTCGTTGCGTGTTGCCCCGTCAAGCTCACGCTCAATCTTTTCATTGGCATCAAAGACCGAAATGTCTGAACCTCCTTGACCGACCACGGTGTCGTTTTGTGGGCTGTCATCATAGATTAGCCTACTGGTATATTTCCTGTAAACTTCCGAATCTGTTTTTTTTGAAATGGCGTGTCGCGTATTGATGACACAATGATGCAGAGAAAACTTTCCGACCAATCAGTGGTCTGCAGTGTTAACATGTCACACTTTAATATCTCTTCACCTTTTTTGGAACCTCGGCCAAGAAAGTACTGCGTGGTATCGACTCGACTCGGCTCAGTCTTTTTGTGTTTCCATTCCGAAAAAGGACCTGGAATCTGGTACCCGGTACTAGTTTTTTGGTATCACCACCGCTGAGGTTCCAAGCGATACTAAACCGTGACATATAAACACTGCAGACCACTGATTGGTCATACAGTTTTCTCTGTGACCCGTCATTTTACAAAAAACAGATGCAGAAATGGACAGTAAATATAGCGGTACATTAATCCACATGGTAACAGTCCAAAACTACACCATGATCGGTCGAGGAGATTCAGTCTTTGGTGGCCGATGTAAAAATTCAGGCGAGAAAACACACAACAAGCAAGTTTCAGCAACTCTCTGAGCAGACGACACGGAAATAACTTGCTGTATCGCTATGACGTCCAGGTACTGTAAAGTCAGTAGTGTCCTGTAATGGAAACAGTCTCCAGGAATACCGAGTCGAGCCGAACCACGCTGAGTTGAGCTGGTTCCTCGTAGTGGAAACGCGGCATAATAAAGTAGCACCAGCTACCAGATTCCAGGTTCAAGTCGAGTCGAGTTGAGTCGAGCCAGTAACACATAGTGGAAACACGACATCAGTGTCAATAACAAGCAGCATGTTATATCCATGGCAAACCACTCCCCCCCCTCCCCACCACCAACACCACCACAACAACAATTTGGGGGTGGGGGTGTGGCAGGAGGCTCATGATGACAAAAAGGGGAGTTTGTTCAAAAAACTTTGAGAAACACTGCTGTAGACACAACTCTGTACCAAAACCCCCCAGAAACATAAAGCCTTCATTACAAACTGAAGGTGTTGAATGATGTACAGTAGGTGTTAACCATGCAGGGAGGCTCCAACAGAAAACACCTCAGTGTTTTGTTTCGGGAAATTAGAATTGTTAGCTGAGATGCCACTTACTACATCTTGATTTGTGCAGCTTTCTGTTAATTGCACTAAATCAATCCTGAACGCAAGAAGGTTCTGTGAGGAAATGACAGTTTATGGCTAAATAGTTCAACTCAGGTAGCCGCAGTGTGATTGTACCATAATACTCTCACCCATCTCACTAGTAGAGTAGACAGAGAAAGGATAACGGCGGATTATTGTTCCAACAGCTCAGTGAAAGGACCATTCAAAAGATGAATCATGCTTCCCTCCGAACAGTCTCTCGAAACGTAGCAAACAAAAAGTGGTCATTCACCGGGTCTGTCTGCCAACCAACACAACCAGTTTATCGGTTTTATGTAAGACGTGCACTAAACTCTTCTGTCAGTGCTGCCATCTTGTAAATCCAGGACAAGACAAGGTAAAATAATCCCCACTTTTTATGCTGCAGTGTGATGCTATTGTGTGGCTTCCAGAGATAAATGATGCTTGAAATTTTGTCATTAAATTTCTTATCAGACATGCTACCCTGATAGGAATGTATATATGCTTACACGCTACATGTACACACACAAAAAAAGGGTTTCGCACGTTAAATATGCAACGGATATAGTGTTTTAAATTCTTGTCAGCAGCAGCAGCAGCAGCCATTCATTTGGAATAAGATCATGAAGAAACAGATAGCTAGTCTTACCAGAGCTGATTGGAGGTGACGAAAAGAGCAGCGGCCATTAAAAGTTAAGATATTCAAAGAGATTACAGGAAACTCCCTCAATGTTCGAGTTTCTGGAAATGACTGCTTCACACCGTCTTTGCAATAAACATGGCACCCTGACACCTACATTAAGAATCTCACACAGTTCCCCTTTTACCTGTTCATTGCCGTTACATCTTTGTTTCTCCATTTGACATTAAAAGAAAGAAAGGGACTCAGAAAGAAGTTATTCCTAACAGTGTGACAACTTGCATCTTCATCCCATCAAGCTTTAATTTTGATCGCCAGGTTCATCTGTAATCCCACATATCAGTTCTGCAAATGATAGCATTGCTAACCCGACATGAAGCTAAATAACCAAACAGTAAATATTAGAGGTGGGAATCTTTTACTATCTCACGATTTGATTCGATTCAAAATCTATTTTTGATTCAAACAATTTTGATTCATAATGATTTCTGCTTCAATCTATAGGTGTGCAAAGGATCCTCATAATCTACTCCAGTCTACCCGCTAATCACTAACCTTAACGGCTAATCGCCCTAGCTGCTAATTGCTAACCCTAAACCTAACCCTATCCGCTAACCACACTAGCCGCTAACCGTGCAAATCGCTAACCCAAACTGCTAATCGCATTAGCTTCTAATCGCTAATCCTAACTGCTAATTGTGCTAGCCGCTAATCACTAACCCTAACTGTTAATTGTGCTAAGGGCGTGAGACTGCCAGTGGATTTGTTTTATTTTTTAAAATCGATTTTGGGACATTTTAAATCGATTCTGAATCATAGTAAATGAGAATTGCGACTTTTATATGAATCAATTTTTTTGGCACACCCCTTGTAAATTTGATCGAGAAGAACAGAAAAAGACAACATGGCAACGAAAGTTAAGGTTGGGAAACAAAATGGCCCATTGACCCTTCAATCTATAGGTGTGCAAAGGATCCTCATGATCCTACCCGCTAATCACTAACCCTAATGGCTAGTCACACTAGCTGCTAATCGCTAACCCTAAACCTAACCCTATCCGCTAACCATGCTAATCGCTAACCCAAACTGCTAATCGCACTAGCTACTAATCACTAACCCTAACTGCTAATTGTGCTAGCCGCTAATCGCTAACCCTAACTGTTAATTGTGCTAATGGCGTGAGACTGCTGGTGGATTTGTTTTATTTTTTAAAATCGATTTCGGGACATTTCAAATCGATTCTGAATCATAGTAAATGAGAATCACTATTTTTATATGAATTGATTTTTTTTTTTTGGCACACCCCTAGTAAATTTGATAGAGAAGAACAGAACAAAACAACATGGCAACGTAAGTTAAGGTTGGTAAACAAAACGGCCCATTGACCTGTTTTATGGGGTCCCCAAATGTAATGAGTAAAATATGTAACTAATATAATATACAGATGTGAAAACAGAATAAGAATGCTATTTAGAACAGTTAAAAGGTGAAAAAGACGGATGTAAAATGGTCAAGATAATACAAAAAGTCACGGGCTTTTGTAGTCTCATTTCCTCTCATCTGACGAGTGACAGTACGACACATGGTAGTAAAACCTGACCTCATAAAACCTGGCCTCGTATCAAACCAGTTTGAAAACCCAAGCATAAATCCACTGTTGTAAAACTCTTGTATTGGTATAGATTGAACAGAATAGAAAATAATGGCTTGAACTGCAATTATCTGTGTAACACTCTTCATGATGTGACCGCCATAGGTATGTATTTTTATTGTTAGCAGATATACCTCCTGTAAAGTTCTTTAATGGTGGAGAAAAAACAAACAAACATATCAGCACTTGTACAACACTGCTGAAACACTGATTAGATATTATTCACCAGTTTTACACCGAAAGAAACCCCTTAATTTCCTTTAAAGCACCACCTAGGGAATCATATCAGCGGATACGTTGCTACTGTGCCATGCCGTTTAAAGGTTCATTGATAGTGACATTGAAACACCGCCATTGCTTTTATTCTCTTGTGTGCACCTATTTTCTATGATCCACATGACCTGATGTCCAGTTAAACCGATTTTGAGCAGCATTACTGTTTGAGTTATATGACTATATTGATCCTGATTTGTGGTAAAGGCTGCGAAACGACAAGGTCCCGCAGACCTTTCTGGATCACGGAGAATCAGACTGAGGGCAATGATCAATCAGGACAAATGTGGTAAAAGGCAGGGGTGTTTTCCATCAGCTTGTTGGGTTTTGAGACGTTGTGTCTAGGGCTGTAAGAAAATATCGGTTCTGCAATATATCGCGATATTTCATTTCACAATACTGTATCGATATTTTTAGGTATTTATTCAAATGCACATATAGTGGAGGATCATTTTTCTTTTTTGTTTTAGTTTATTTATTCTTATTTAACACTCTTTTATTAGATAATGTTAGATCCTTTGTTGGGATTGCACAAAAATAATGTTCTGTTATGTGTTATGTTATGCACTAATAGAACATGAACAATTGAACAGGATCTTAAACTGTAATGTCTGTAAAACAGAATTTAAGTTTTAACACAGGAAAATTTTGTGATATAACATTAGATCCTGTTCTGATCAAATAAAAATGTGTTTAGTATTTGTGCATATTTTGGTTGTAATTCAATTCTTCATGGAAATAATCATTAAAAAAAAAAAAAAAGTAAAGAAACAAACAAAAAATTGCCTTTTTTACAGTATCATGATTAGGGATGTAACAATTACCGGTATAACGATAAACCACGGTAAAATTGCAGATGGTTAGCATTACCATTTAAATTCTAATTATCATGATAACCGTGTTTGATTACCACACTTTTCGGGGGAAAAACCCTATGTAAGGCTATGCTTTTATGTCAAATATTTGCGTATAATTTTAATTTATTATAATTTTAATTGTATATACCTAATATTTGGAATGAATATTCACTTTTTAAGTCTTTGAAAAGGTTCATTAAGCATCTTTGTATTATTCATGCAATAAATTATATATATTTTTCCAATCAGATTTTATATATATTTTTTGGTGTTTTCTAGCCTTTTATGTTGATATAGTAGGTTAAAGTGAAAAAATAATAGGCAGATGATATAAATTAAGTTGTGTTGAAAGCAAAGACACCAAACATGGGTATAATTCAATTCAATTTCAATTCAACTTTATTTGTATAGCCCAATATCACAACAAGGTTATCTCAAAGGGCTTTACAGAGTCAGTTAGAGTAAACAACAGTCAAATGAACAGCAAGAAAATGAGTAGTGTCCAGGGCATCCCCCGTCCTTAGACCCTCCTTCTCGGCAAGGAAAAACTCAAAACCCAGTGGGAAAAGGGAGAAACCTCGGGGAGAACCACAGTGAAGGAGAGATCCACTCCCATGGACGGACAGGCTATAGATGCAGCAGGACTGATGGACGTCCATTTGCAGATGTAGTTCTAGTCTACAAGGATGCAGTAGGGTGGACACATGGGGGGTCCATCCCACTGGATGAGACAGGCAGGGGCGAGGAGGCCCATCCACAGTGGTGAGGCCGAGGACGTCTATCCAGACAGGTGGGGGAGGGGGTCAGGACACAGGACAGGGCAGGACACAGATGGGTCAGCGCAGATCCTGCCATCATTGGCTCCCAAGTGGTTACAACTGAAAAAGTAGCCACTCCCCCGGAGGGGAGTGGGGAAAGGGGACATCGGGTGAATAGCACTGCACAAACTAAGTTGGCTAAATATTAAAAATATAAGTGCAGACCAGAATGGTACGTAGAACCAGAAACAGGAGATAGGACTCAGTGCCTGTACTTCCCCCAGCATTCTTGCTCCTAGGGCAGCTTAGACTGAACTGTGGGTTTAGTCTGGTTTGAACTAGCCTGACCATAAGCTTTTTCAAATAGGAATGTTTTTAGCCTGACCTTAAATGTAGAGACTGTGTCGGCCTCTTTAATGTTAACTGGAAGCTGAATCCATAAAACAGGAGCTTGGTAACTAAAGGCTCTAGCTCCTACTGTACTTTTACAGACCCTGGGAACTACCAGTAGACCTGCATTCTGAGAACGAAGGGTTCTGTTGGGATGGTACGGCACCAGAGCATCTCTGAGATAAGAGGGGCCCATACCATTAATGGTCTTGTATGTGAGGAGGAGGATTTTGAATCTAATTCTAAACTCAATTGGAAGCCAGTGAAGGGCTTGGAGCACAGGGGTGATGTGTTCTCTTCTATTTGTTCCTGTTAGTAGTCTCGCTGCCGCGTTCTGAACCAGTTGATAACTTTTTAGAGAGCTTTTAGGACATGCTACGAGAAGGGAGTTGCAGTGATCTAATCTAGATGTAACAAACGCATGAACTAATTTTTCTGCATCATTTTTAGAAAGAATATTTCTAATTTTGGCTATGTTGCGCAGGTGGAAGAAGGCGGTTCTGCAGGCTTGGTTAATATGTGGTTTAAATGATAGATCTGGGTCAAATAGAACTCCTAGGTTTCTAACTGTGGTGCTAGAGGCTACACTCACATTGTCCAGAGTGACTATCTGGTCAGATAGGGAGTCTCTTGCATTTTTAGGGCCTATTATAATGACCTCTGTTTTTTCAGGGTTAAGTAAAAGATAATTAGCGCTCATCCAGGTTTTAATGTCACGGACACAGGAACTTAGTTTATCTACTTGTCTGGTCTGATCAGGTTTAATCGATAAATACAGTTGTGTATCATCTGCGTAACAGTGAAACTTAATGCCATGTTTTCTAATAATGTTACCTAAAGGCAGCATGTATAGTGTAAACAAAATGGGCCCGAGGACCGACCCTTGTGGCACGCCGCAACTAACTCTGGAATATGTTGATGATTGTTGGTTTACATTAACAAACTGGTACCTATTAGATAAATAGGATTTAAACCAGCAGAGGGCTGCTCCTCTAATGCCTATGTCCCATTCTAATCTCTGCAGTAAGATACTGTGGTCGATAGTGTCAAAAGCTGCACTCAGGTCCAATAAGACCAGGATCGAGACCAAACCATCGTCAGCAGCTAATAACAAGTCATTGGTTACTTTGACTAATGCGGTTTCAGTGCTATGATGAGCACGAAAGCCAGACTGGAAGTGTTCAAATAAACTATTGTCCTGTAAATGCTGACACAGCTGTTTAACTACCACTCTTTCAAGAACTTTTGAGAGGAAGGGTAAATTAGATATAGGTCTGTAACTGACCAGGAGGTCAGGATCTAGAGTAGGTTTTTTCAGAAGTGGTTTAATAACTGCAAATTTAAAAGATTGTGGCACGTAGCCAGTAACTAGTGAGGTATTAATTATAGTTAGAATTGTGTCAATAGTTAGGGGCAGAGTCTGTTTAAAAAGTTTGGTTGGGATTGGGTCTAAGAGGCAGGTCGATGGTTTGGAGGACATAATGATAGATGCTACATCAGCTCCATCTACAGTAGTGAAATTATCTAACATTGTAGGGGGGTTTAGAAGAGATTCTTGGTTAGTAGCCTGTGCTTTGTCAGACCTAATATTTGGAAGTAGTTCATCTATTTTGTTCCTAATAGTTGAGATTTTATCGTTAAAGAATTGTAGGAAGTCATCACAGCTGAGAGTAAGTGGGATAGAGGGTTCTACTGAACTGTGACTGTTTGTCAGCCTGGCAACAGTGCTGAACAGGAATCTAGGGTTATTCTTGTTTTTCTCGATTAAGGAATAGTAAACATTAAAACATTAATTAATTAAAACATTAAAGGTATAGTAAACATTTCTTTACATAGTATATAAAACCAAAATCAAAAGTACTGAAAAACGGACAAAATAGGCTCAGACCACTAAGGGTTAATATTTGAATGTTTCTGTTAACAGAAGGGACATTGCGCCTATTATTTATTTATTTATTTATTTAAAATACAACTTGGTTAAATTATTTCAGCGTGTGTATTAGTACTTTTTGAACCTTTTGAGCCCAATTTCAATAATACCGCGATAATAATAATAACCGTGATAATTTTGGTCACAATAACCGTGATATGACATTTTTATATCGCTACATCCCTAATCATGATATATTGTATCGTGATCCTAGTACTGTGATTTGTATCGTATCACCAAATTGTTGCTAATACACTGCCCTAGTTGTGTGGCAGCCCATGTGTTAATCAGTCTAAAAATTGTGACACTTGGGATACAATTAATTTTTCTTACTTCACACATAGCAAAAAAAAAAAAAAAAAGAACATCCCTGACATATAAGTATCAGTAGGACGAGGTACTATCATGGCTCCTGCTTTTAAAACACCGTTACGGCCTCGTTGTCGTGTAGCATTCGGCTTTTGTAACTACTTTTCATTGCTTACACAGGGACACAAAGTAGTCTGCATGATGTTGACATTATTGCACTCTAGTTTTCCTCATTATGCCGTAGAAAAACATTCAAATGATTCATCTCCGGCTTTCACTGTCAGTAACAAAAGGGCAGCCAATCATTTCCGTGGGCACTATAAAGTTTCATTCAGTCTTAGAAAACATCTTTATATAATGGTATTAGTGTGTCTTGGCTTGGACTTCACAATATCAAGATAAATGATAAAAAAAAAAAAAATGGTTTGGTTAATTATGTGTTTTATTAAAAGCCTTGACAGTGCAGAGCCGGGGCATTTTTACATTTATCGTTATTACTATTAAAATGCATTTAAAAATCACTGCTTTTATCAATGAAGAGTTGAGGGTGGTGTATGTTTTATTGGTTATCTGCCAAAACCAACAGCCTATGAATGACTGAAATAAGAAAACACAGGTTTTTTTTCCCTGTATTTACTGATTTTTAATCCCTCCACTTGAATTTGAACTGATAAATATTTTTGAAATGTTAATGAATTTTACTTTTATTCCTTGTTTGCTTTCACTACTCGCTTTTCCATTGACCTTCAAATTGCGCAAATATAACTTGTGCATAAAAATGTGTCTAATAGAAAAATGACAATTTCGGCTAAACTCTCACTGGTCGATTAAAAGTTTTTGCGATGGCAAGAGGTGGTTTTTCAGGTGTAGCGCAAATGGTATATCACGCAAAACTGAAATGGAAAGATCGTTTTCTGCAACTAGAGTCAGATGAATAAAAAAAAAAGTGGATGTTGGTGGATGTTACAGTAAGTGAAGAATTAGAGTTTTAAAAGAAACATGTCACGGTATGTGTGGACACACCAGGAAACCATATCATTTTTAAATTTAGGACCGGATAGAGGGGTAATATAATAATAATAATAATAATAATAATAATAATAATAATAATGATGATGAATATATCTGTAAATCAACATGATATTTATGTTCATTGCCATGTTTATGGAATGACTTCTTGTGTCATCTCACGATAATAAATAAATAAATCAAGGCATTTGTGATTTAATGGAAAAACCGACATTATGCACTTCTGTTTTTTTGACATTTAGTAAATATCGGTGAAGTTTTGCGCAGATGTCCAATGGAAAAGCAACTATAGTTATTCTAAAATTTGCCACAAATTCTCTATTTCTTACAGTTGGTATGGTCCTGGAAAAAAAAAAAAATGTTTTGCTCAACCCTTGTAAGACTTTATTACAATATGTACATGAATTGTAGATTTATGACATTTTTTTGGTGCAATTTTCACATTGTTGGAGCTCAAACTCTCCTTATTAGGGCTGGCAAGAGTCTGGCAATGCAGTGTAACATGATAAAAGGGTTGCAGTGCAATATATTTTCATATTATAGGCAACGGAACAAATCTATTGGTAAGAAAACTCATCTATAAAGAGCTCACAGAATGTAAAAAAAAACCAAAATACTACAAACATTACAGGTTCTTATAAATGTATGTAATTACAAATGGTAGACATTCTAAACTAGTGTTCGACAATTATGAGCAGAAATTTAAAGAAAAAAAAAAGAGAGAGAGATTTTGATGTCAGATTATGTGTTGTAGTTGGTCAAATTAACACTAGGTTGATAGGTCCGATGGAATAATGTAAACTCAAAGGGGTGAAGACCTTGGCTCCAAAAGGGCATGTCCTGAGCATCTTTATTGGAGAAACATGAGCTTCAGTAGCTGGTCAAACTGTTGAGGTTTCCACAGTTAGTGTATTCACTAGAGCCCGACTGATATGGGATTTTTGGGGCCGATTCCGATACCGATATTGGGGGCTAAAAAAGCCGATATCTGATATTGGCCGATAACTGATATATTGGCTGATATATGAAATAAGAACACTGATCTCCACAGGATATAATAATCTTATATTAGATAATTGTGGACAGGTGGATTAACAGTTGCATAAATCTTTGTTTATCTCACAAATATAATTTACACAACTTTCAAATGCAAACTTTGCAATCAGTTAGATAATAATATCAAATCAAATAATTAGAGCAAAAAATATGACTTACCACACAATTATGTTTTCACTCACAAATTTTGATGTGTCTGCCTCACGGCACTACAACTTCTTATGTGGACTAAGGACTAAACTGAGCATGTGCAGAGTGAATTAGGTGAGTCCTAAGTTGTTCCTGATTGGAGCAATAGCAAGAGTTACAACTGACCTGTGTTACAACTGTCCCCAGTCTCCCCTACACTATTAACACCCAGGCCTGCCTGCAGAATGAAACTGTGAGGTAGACAGGAAGTGCACGGACATGGGTGTGTGTGTGGGGGTGAATACTTCATAAGACAAGGGAGGGGGGTGTCGCCGGGGTGGGGGGTGGGGGTAAGCAGTCCATCCTTGTCAGAGCGCGTGGGGGGGGTGTAGCTCTGTGATTGTGTGTGGGGGGTGGTAGCGTCATTGTCCGAGCAGGAGCGAAAGTGAAACTAACTCGCTTTAAAGTTCCACTTATTCTCCGGCCAGCACACACACACACACACACACACACACACACACACACACACACACACAGGAGCAGCGAGCGACAGAATCGCCGTGCAGCAAAAAACGTTAATATATTGGCTACATATTGGGCGATGTTGATTAATCGGCCGGCTGATTAATCGGTCGGGCTCTAGTATTCACTGCCAGGTATCCACCATTAGCCACCAGTGTGCTACTTCCTGTCTCAACTTATGCTGCGTTTCCACTGCATGTTACCATCTCGACTCAACTCACCTCAACTCGGCTCGGCCTTTTTGCATTTCCATTACGAAAAAGGACCTGGAATCTGGTACCCGATACTAATTTTTTGGTATCACCTCTGCCGAGGTTCCAAGCGATACTAAACCGTGACGTATAACACAGCAGACCACCGACTGGTCAGACAGTTTTCTCTGTGACCTGCCGTTTTACAAAAAATAGATGCAGAAGTGGACAGTAAATATAGCGGTACATTAATCCACATGATAACAGCCCAAAACTACACCATGGTTGGTCGAGGAGATTCAGTCTTTGGTGGCCGACGTAAAAATTCAGACGAGACAACACGCAACAAGCAAGTTTTCAGCAACTCTCTGAGCAGACGACATGAAAATAATGCGCCGCATTGCTATGACGACCAGGTACTGTAAAGTCAGTAGTATCCTGTAATGGAAACAGTCTCCAGGAATACAGAATCGAGCCGAGTTGAGCTGGTTCCACGTAGTGGAAATGTAGCATTTGGTTGACTGACGATAGATTACCAATCAGCTCCCTCGTAGTCATTAGAACACAACAAATACAGATGCAGAAAAACTATTAGACCATCAAAAGTCATCAAAAACAATGATCATGCAGTTGAGTACTAACTCCTGTGTGTATCATGTGACTAAAACAGACAGGAAAGAAAACATGGAATCCCTAAAAGTGCAGTTTTTGTCAGTACAATGCCATAGATAGTGATGTTAGAACTTAAATGATTTTGGTTATTATCAAAAAAATCATGGAAAATGGATAGATATCAGCTCTGAAATTAAACTCTTATGAGCTAGTATTGTTGTTATCATTATATTTGTCCAAACAAATGTACCTTTCGTTGGACCAGGTATTAAAGTGAACAAGAAATAGAAGAAAACAAGGGTGGTCTAATCATTTTTTCTGAGCCTTCTGCGAGTCTTTGTGTGTAAAATGCTAATTTAAATATTACACACATTTTTACGTATGGATACAATATTGGAAAATTAAATGCAACTCGACTATTTTTTTCCACCCTTGCTACCAACGATACAAATATCACCCTTTCCAGTGTTTGTACATACATTTGATCTATCTGACATCATACAAAAAGACTTCTAGTGTAGCTTGAGGTTGCACCGGGCATTAGACATGAATTATATGTAAATATAATCCTGATTGTGTGTTGTATTTAGGGACTAAAGGCATTAAGATTCAGGAGCTTAAATGTACGATGTAGCATGAAAGAAACATGACGGTAAAAGAAGAAAGCATGACACTGTAGTGCAATCAGACAAGATTTTATCTTTTTGCATATTTGGCCAGTGTTTTATGAGAAGATTGCCTTTGCAAACCCCAGAACCATTTGATTGGCAATATGCTGCATGAATAGTTAATGTACTATTAGATGGGTTGGATTTCCATTTCACATTTAAGTGTTTGCTTAGAGACTTTCCCTTTTTTTTTTTAAAAGAAAAAAAAAAAAAGCTCTTAAAGATGAACTTTCATTATGTAATCACTGTGCGTTTCTGCTGGGATCCTGAGGGCTGCCTCCGAGTATTTTATTTTGTTCTCAGCTCAAAAGCATCTCTTGGTGGGTATGGCTTTTGGTCACATTCAGAAGGTTTCAGCTTCTTCAAGGGAAAGTCTGTCTTATTCACTTGGGCACTCCCTTTATCATACTCAACCCCCTCTAGATTTACATTCTGAGCTTTAGGCACTTTTTCAATACCCCGGTAGACACTTGGCGTTTTGTTTAAGCAAGAGTTTAGCTAAATTTGAGGTTACTGATAGGTGATTTGATACTGGTTGGTTGGAAGAATGTCCATTGGGATATTTTAGTTTCAGTTCATCCATATGTAGCATACAGATATAGTAAGTCTAAATACTGGGGTGCTGTTAAGGGAAGGGGTAAACATGACAAATTCATGGGGCCCAGTATTTGGAGGGTTGGAAGGATGGAAGCTGTGAAAATTTCGTGTAAGATCCGCTGTATGATAGAGGCATAGAAGTCGGGAGTTGGACGTTAAAGTCAAATCAAATCAAATTTTATTTATATAGCACCAATAACAATCATAACAAAAGTCCTCTCATGACTAGGGATGTAACGATATGAAAATGTCATATCACGGTTATTGTGACCAAAATTATCACGGTTATCATTATTATCACAATATTGTTGAAATTGTGCTCAAAATGTTCAAAAAGTACAAATACAGACACTGAAATAATTTAACCAAGTTGTATTTTGAAAAAAAAAAAAAAAAAAAAAAAATTGGCACAATGCACTTTCTGTTGGCAGAAACATTCAAATATTAACCTTTAGTGGTCTGAGTCTATTTCGTCCGTTTTTCAGTACTTTTGATTTTGCCTTTATATACTGAATAAACAAATGTTTACTCTACCCATGTTTGATATCTTTTTTTCAGCAGAACTTCATCTATCTCATCTCCCTATTATTTTTTCACTTTAACCTACTATATCAACACAAAAGGACAAAAAACACACAAAAAATATATAAAATCCAATTTGAAAAATGTATATAATTTATTGCATAACACACAGATGCTTAATGAACCTTTTCAGATACTTTAAAAGTGAATATTGGTTCCAAATATTAGGTATATACAATTAAAATTGTAATAAATTCAAACTATACTCTAATATTTGACATAAAAGCAGATCTTTACATAGGCGTTTTCCCCAAAAAGTGCAGTAATCGAACACGGTTATCATGATAATTAGAATTTAAACGGTAATACTAACCGTCTGCAATTTTACCGCAGTTTATCGTTATACCGGTAATCGTTACATCCCTACTCATGACACTCGACATATAGAACCGGTTGGAACCAGACTCTCAAGCCAATTTACAGAAACCCAACAGAATCCTCCAGAAGTAAACACTTGTGGTAGGTGACAGTGGTGAGGAAAAACTTCCCTTTAACAGCAGAAACCTGGAGCAGACCCTAACTCCTGGAGGATGGACGTCTGCTTTGACCAGTTGGGGTGAAAGAGAGAGAGTAAAGGAGGAGAAAAAAAGAGAGAGAGAGAAACTGGGGAAGACGGGGAGAAGGGGGGGAAGTTGGGGGAGACACATGGATACAATTGATTCACAGAAAACTGAACTAGAACTGTCAAAAGTAGATCAGCTGGTGTTAATATAATTACTAGAAACCAGAACAAATGAAAAGTATGTTAGGTTTCAGTTTTATCTCAGGCCACACTGTAAAAAAAATCTGCAATTTAACAGAATTTTACTGTTTATTTTACAGATTTTTCCTGTATTTTTAAGATACAGGAAAATATCAATGAAATGACAAAAATAGACTGTGATTTTACATGTCAAATGTAAAATAACGCAAAAAAAACTGTAACTGTGTATGACTAGAAAATTAAAATTTTTTAAAATAATTTTTTGTCTTTTTTCACAGAAAAATACAGTTAAAATACATTTGCAAATGTATCATAATTTCACAAATATTTATTTTCTATTTATGAAATTAAACTGTTAATTTAAAGTTTAATACTGTAAAAAAAAAAAAAAATAAAACGAGATAAAATTACTGACAATTAACCATATTAGAAGTATTTGTTTTGTAAGTTTAACGAGACTTGTTTGTTAATTGACAAATATCTTGTGTAATTACAGGAGGTTTCACAACAAAAATGTTGAATAAATGTATTTTTGTGAATGTATAACATGTATAAGCACTAATAAACTGTCCAAATACAGTTTTTATCAGTGGATTGCACAGCTTAGTCTCACTGAAAATTATTTATATATATATTCGTAGGTAATTTGATTGTTTTAATGCATGTAAATATTTTTTGTTAAACATTAAAAAGTAAAGTTAGGGCAAAAAACTGTATTTTAATGATGGAAAATTACCGTATTTTTATGAGATGGTTATTTTCCATTATTTAACAGTATTTTTTCGGCACCCCTGCTGCTGGAATATTACCATTTTTTTTACAGGTTTTTTTTTTTTTTTTTTTTTTTTTTTTTACAGTGCAGCATAAGCTACGTCAGTTATAGTCCATACCCCCACGTTTATATACCCCCCCACCTCAGACAGATCGACAAAATATTGATTTCTATGAAGGGTCCATGATGTTTACCTTTCATGGGGCCCACAATTGATTGCAGTGCCCCTGTCTAAATATACATAATTTGACAAAAACACTCGTAATAATAGTAATAATAGAATTTCATGTTTTTGTCAAAGCAATTTTTGGTTTATCTGACAACCTCAGAGGATTGTTTGTCATATTATACAAGTGCAGTCTTGTGAAACCTAACATTTACTACCTTTCATAATATATTGCTTTCGGTAGATCATAGACGCTAACTGCAAAACCATGTATTATCCTGACAGAGACAAAAGTGGAGTCACGTCAGCTAGCTGCCCGTGTCACAGTGCAAAGAGAAACCCTGATGTGTGGCAATGATAAAACATTAGTGTGCGGTGAGCCTGTCAGACCTGCTCACCCTTCATGTGCAGCGCTAAGTCGTGGAAATGTGAGAGATGTTAATTGGACCTCGCCAAGTGGTTTGTGCGAGGGAGAACTGGAGATTGACAACGAGTCCCTACTGATTCATACCTCTGAGGTGAATGAGAAGCGAGCCGCAGGGGGTTGTCCATGGCAGTCATGAAAACAAGTCCGGTTTTAATAACTCTCCAAAAAAGACAACTTCGATGCTTAGCTAACGAAGCAAAAGTGCGTTACTTATAGACCCAGTGTATGTAAAGCTAGTGATGGAACATATGACTGAACGTATTCTTTGTTATTCGTTTCTTTGATACGTTGCATGAATTTGTACCCCCTGTTGAGAAAAAACCCACCAGCATATGCATTATATATATTATATGCAGCATATGTATATATATATATATATATATATATATATATATATATATATATATATATATATATATATATATATACATATATATATGGGATGTCCGATAATATCGGAGGGCCGATATTATCGGCCCGATATTGGCATAAAAATGTAATATTGGTGAATATTGTTATCGGGTTTTTTGCCTATCATTAAAACTGATAAAATAATGCCTTGATTTAATCGGCATTTACCGACGCGTAAGTGAAGCATTGTTTGTAGCTGAAAGAAATGTGCAGTTTTCAAAATTGCACAGTAGAGTTGCCACACTGTAATAGACTCATGGAGGGAGGGAGAGAAAATAAATAAATATGGCATTTTTTCCACAACTTAAGTTGAAGTATGTATTCTTTGCACAGACAGTGTTTACATTTTGAAAGCCTTGTTGCATTTGAGAATGCATCCAATGGGGCATCACAATAAAATTAGGCATGATGTGTTAATTCCATGACAGGAGATATGTGATGTTACCTAAAATTAGTTTAATATCCCACATATATCGGCAGCAATATTGGTAGATAATGGAATCTGAAATTAAGCGTTGGACAATATCGGCATATTGATTTTTGGCAAAAAAGCCAATATCAGACATCCCTAATATATAATAGGGGTGGGCAAGTTAACACGTTATTACCGCGTTAACGCATTCATTAACTAACGCCGACAATTTTTTTTTTATCTCACGTTAACGCTGTTTTATTATTGTTCTGCCTTTCAAGCAAGTCTTAATTGATTTATACATACGGACTCTTATTTTGAAACTCATGCTTTTATTTTGCCGGTCCACACACCGGTGCTGTGTGTATGTGCCGGCTGAGAGGAGAAAACCGGCGAACTTTACAAGTAATGCTGATGTTTAAGCTAATTTGTTTATGCAAGCAGTCGGAGATGGGTTGCTAATTCTTTATGCAGGCTCATGCTAAGTTTATGTAAATTCACTGGTTGTGTTTAGGTACAATATGCCAGCCTTTGAACAAACCTTTACTCATTTACGATGTGAATGTTGTATTAGCAGTCATTTTATCTCGATGCTAACTTGAATGGGAAAATCCATAGACACGCTAACGATTAGCATTTACAGGTTAATTAAAAATTTACGTCTTTTTATTCAGCAACAAAGGCTCACATCAGAGATATTTGATACTATTCATTCTTACAACAACTGAACATAAAATACTCACAGGCAAACGTTTTTGGGGCCATACAAACAGAGTGAAAGAAACATGTCTGTTAGTTCTATGTCCGAACTGACTACGGTAACACGGAAAGGACAAAACATACGTTAGTGCAACTTATTCTGACCACTTCAGGGCCCCTTTTGCTTGCTTTGAACAACTGAAGATCACATATTATTGGGCTTATTAGTATTAGTACTGATTAGTGGGCTTAAGACTCCTGTCAGTCACTCACAACTGTAAATACACTGGTGGGGACATAAACGTGTAAAAGTAGTGGTTTTTTCCATGGACATTTTCATTTTAAATGTCTTCAGATGGTGGGGTTGAGAAGGACACAGTTGTTTGGAAGCACTGACGTGCAATTATTTTTATCACCGGAGTACTTCCAGTCTGGAATATCACTGAAAGGCAATACATGCTGTTGATGCGTTCCCCCCCCCCCCCCCCCCCCCCCCAACAATTATGCGATTAATCGCGATTAATCGCAGAAAGCCATGCGATTAATTGCGATTAAAAATTGTAATCGCTGCCCACCACTAATATATATATATATATATATATATATATATATATATATATATATCAAAATTGAAAAATATGGCACATCAAAGACAGAAAATTTACATTTTAGGAAATAAAAAATTGACAAACAGATAAATTATTGTTAAATTAGTTATAGTTTGTGCATCACAAAAAAAAAAAAAAAAAATCAGAGAGCCTCAAATTTTTTTTTTAACAAATTTTACAAGAGGTAAGCAACCCTACATAAAAAACATAAAAACATACATAAAAAATAAACAAGTAAAATTGAATATATAAAAAGAACAAAAAACATAGAAATAAAAATAATATATGTATGAAAAAAAGGGGATTTTTTTGCATTGTTTTCATCAACCAGACCTTTATAAAGCTGTTTTATTCGTGTTTTATTGAATCTGTTCTCACCGGTTTAGGCCACGCCCTTTCATAAATAAAAAAGCACAGTATTGGAAAAACATGGAGTAAAATTGCAGGCCTAGCATTGCGTGATCTCACTCACCTTTACATGTTGTGGTCTTCATTGTTTAGTTTCACACCAGCGTTATGTTAGTTATGGACGCCCCCCCCCCCCCCGATGCTCCTACCTAAACAACACCCCTCCTCTGTTTTTGTTTCTGTTTTGTTTTTTTTGTTTTTTTGACAAATTGCACCCTGCAGTGGAGTACCCTCTGAAATATATTTATTTTAGCCAAGTACCCCCAACTCTTGCTTCAGTATTTTTGATTGAAAAAAATGGGGCAAAATTTGTTCCTGTACCAAAGGTGTCCATTTTTAACATATTTAACTGCAATATGTTAAAAATAAGAAATCTTTATAAATACATTTTACAAAATATAAACTGAAAAATAAATGAATTGGTCATTAATGAACAAATGAAATTTCATCAACAACAAAATAATGACTTAATTATTCAAATAAACTCATTTTGAATAATATAAAATAGAAAAGTTCTTAAATGTTTAGCAAAACTTGGGGGGGGGGGGGGGGGGTTTAAAAATATTGAAATGAAATAAGGTCAGGAGTGTCCATTTTATTTTACAAATGTATTTATTGTTTTATATTTTATTATTAATTCTCATTATTCATTTTGTATTCAGTACATGATGACTTATTTAATAATACATATAATACATATAATGTATTTTTCCCCCAAAAATTTCAAGTACCCCTAGGTGTCATCCAAGTACCTTTTGGAGTACACGTACCCCCATTTGAGACAGACTGACTTAAGTGACCGTGGACATATTTTCTGACAAAGCTGTGTAGTTTTAGCATAAACAGAAGGATACGAATGATGGGAATGGTCTCTTTTTTTTTTCTATCCTAGTTACTGTTTTGATCTCTGGGAACTTTCTCTCATTTATTTCACAAATAAGAGAAAACCTTGTTCCTTTCAAACATTTAGTCGATGCTGACTGAACCCCATCACCACAATTACCTTAAATGTTTCACTTGAGTCGTGTTTTTCGTAAGTGGATTTACTTGGGGCAGTCTCCACACACAACTATGATGGAAACATTCACTTTGGAGTAACATCTGCCCACTTCCTCACCCATGGACCGTGCTTGTGAGCTAGTGCAGTGTTGCCAAACTGTCAAACTGAGTGCCAAAGTGTCAAACAGCACTCCATGTTTTGAAATGAATCTCGATGCGCCTAAACAAGTCGACAAGTCTGTGCCAGCTGCCTAATTTCAATCTTGACATCCAGCTGATACAACAAGAAGTGTTTAAATTTGCATCAATCTATACAGCGTGGCCTGATTAACGTTGAAATTATAATTTCGGTGCTTGTCTTGACGTAAACTGTTTCCATTTTTACCTGAAGATTTGTCTTTTTTTTTTTTTTTTTGTAACTTATATTTTATTAGTTTTAAAAGAACAACAAAAAGAAAACACAACAACATAAATAAGTCTGGGTAGCACAGTCTTATCAATTATTTTGCTTATATAATGTCCATTTTTTTCCACTTTTTGTTCATTTGTGGTTCTTGTAGTCTCAATCTGTGTTAGTTTTTCCATTAGAAACATGTCCTCAATTAGAAGAAAGAAAAGAAAAAAAAAAAAAAAAAGAAACATGTCCTCGATCGTAGTTATCCATTGATCCTTTGATGGTACGTTCATCTTCCCCCAATCCCTTGTTATACATTTTTTTGCAGCTATCAACATCAACCTTTACCAGATATTTGTCGTATTCACTTATAGTGCCATCACCAAAGTTGCATAAATAAAGAATTTCAGGTTTCTTAGGAATTGTGTATCCTAATACTTGACATAAGACATTGCAGATCACTTCCCAATATTCCGAAAGTTTTGAACATTTCCAAAAAACATGAGAATGGTCAACATCCATCTCCCCGCATTCTCTCCAACATTCCTGATGCCTCTGGAACTGTTTACTTTTAAACTTGGGTGTAATAAAAAAATCTTATAAGATTTTTCCAGGCAAATTCCCTCCATGTCCGAGAGCTAGTAGTTGTATGATGTAATTTCCACATGTTTAGCCAATCTATATCATCAATTTCTATGTCAAATTCTCTTTCCCATTTCACTTTTACATAGTAAGTTGTTTGCTTATCGAGATTTATTAAGGCTTTATATAATGCTGAGATTATCCTAATATTGCTGTCTTTATATGCTTTAGTCATGATTTGAACCACATCGTTCTCTTCCATGGAGGGTCCCACCTGTATTTCCCCTTTATAATAGTCTCTCATTTAAAGATAATGGAAAAAATCAAGATTTGTCTTTTTTTTTTTTTAACATTGTCATAGCTTGAGATGCATTCAATTACACTGGGTTACAAAAAAAATGTTTTTTGCAAGTTGTCTAGGTTTTTTCAACTGAATTAGGACCATTTTGCACCGCTAAATCCAAAAATGACATCTGTTTTCTCAATCAGGTCAGGTTTTTTGCTAATTTGATTTTGAAAAATTTGATCTTCTCACAAAATTGATGACATTTTTGTGACTTTATCAGTTGATTTTTTTTATATAGTTCTCACCCAAAATAGGTTTTAAGAGAAAAAAAAAATCATTTGATCACTTGATTCCTGTTAGGTACAATGGTGTATTCACCGTAGATGTAGCAGAATACGTCAGGCTTATTTTTGCAAGATCTTCTAGTCGAAGCCATTTCATTCACCTGTAATATTAAAAAAAAACATTAATCATAAATTGGCAAAAATAAAATCTTCAGAACTCGTTTATTGCAAGAAATATTAAAGAATTTTGTATCATATGATGTGAAAATGCCCATAAATGTAAGCAAAAATGTTAAAAAGCCAATTTGTAGCATAGTTCAGAAAGTTGACCTGATTGAGCAAAATTAATGTGATTTTTGGATTCAGCACACCAAAATTATCCTAAATCAGCTCAAAAAACTTAAACAATAAATTTGTTGTTGACCAGTGTTATCAATTTGGACGCATTTACATTTGGAAAATCTGTTTTCTGTCATGATACGACATGTTATCATCACTGTGTTTCTGCATACAGTCGTGAAAAAAAATTATTAGACCACCCTTGTTTTCTTCAATTTCTTGTTCATTTTAATGTCTGGTACAACGAAAGGTACATTTGTTTGGACAAATATAATGATAACAATAAAAAGCTCAGAAGAGTTTAATGTAACCCTATAACGCCAAATGTATCATATTTGATACATGAGTTTTGAAGCCCCTCTATATGATCAATGATTTTTTTTTCTTGAAAAACCCGATGTATACAATTAGATACATGCAATACACAGATAATCCACTCGGGGGAGGAATTCGTTCACCAGAGGCTTTTCCAGTGACAATACAAGATTAAATTCATGAGGAAGGAGGCAGAACTTTGGCAATTCTGAAAAAGAATTATCAATTTGTTAGACATGTTTGTGTTGTATTATGTTTTTTAATAATAATATTTGAGTGTTGAGACCCAGTGTATCAAATATGATACAAAATTGAAACTCATACATGGAATTTGATATTTGGAAAAAAATAAATAAATAAAAAAAAGGGTTGTTCAGAAGGACCAATAAAGGCTCCAGTTTCAAAGAACTGGAATTTTCTGACAATGATTTTTATGGTTCGGGCTTTAGAGGGTTAAGAGCTGATATTTTGCCATTTTCCGTGGTTTTCTTGATAATAACCAAAATCACTTCATTGTCAAGTCTTTTTGGATGATGTCAAATAGATCAAACGTATGTGCAAACATTGGAAAGGGTGATATTTGGACTGTTGGTAGTAAGGGTGGAAAAAATAGTAGAGTTGCATTCAATTTTCCAATATTGTATCCATACATAAAAATATGTGTAATATTTAAATTAGCATTTTACACACTTTAGCCCTTTATAGGACACTCATAGAAAGACTCTGAAATTCAGCCTTAGTGTGTTATTGAAGGACGTAACAAGACTTTATTGCTTTTGTGAAATTTTACCAAAATAAATATTGTCATGTAGAAAATCAAAGTCAGTGAAGTTACCATATTTGGCTCCTTGCCTGTATGTGGGCAAAACAAAAAGAAGGAAAGAAAAATCCAAGAAGTATTCAGCTGCAGAAAAAGTGATAAGACCACCATTGTTTTCTTCAGTTTCGTGTTCATTTTAATGCCTGGTACAACTAAAGGTACATTTGTCTGGACAAATATAATGATAACAACAAAAATAGCTCATAAGAATTTAATTTAACCCTATAATGCCTGACGTATCATATTTGATACATGAGTTTTGAAGCCCTCTACATGTTCAGTGTGATATTTTTTTTTTCTTGAAAATCCTGATGTATACAATTAGATACATGCAATACACAGATAATCCACAAGGGGGGAGCTTATACCTTTCCATTTTTCATGGTTTTCTTGATAATAACCAAAATCTAATTTAAGTTCTTACATCAATATCTGTCATTGTACTGACAAAAATAGTGCTTTTAGTCATTCCATGTTTTCTTTTCTTTCTGTTTTAGTCACATGATACACACAGGAGTTAGTACTTGATTGCATAACCATTGTTTTCAATCAGTTTTGATGGTCTAATCATTTTTTCTGCGACTGTATAATGGAATTAAATTTAGTTTAATGCAGGAAAATGAAAAAAAAAAAAAAGGCTTCTAACAGATTTCAACAAATTCTTTCATGAAGAACCGATGCACGCTTACACCCTGTGATGTTTATGCACAGGCAAAATGGGTAAAAATGGAAATATATCTCCCAAATTTACAACAGTAAAAGGAAAAGCCATAGGGGGAAAAAACCAAAAATGAGAACAACATGAGTCAGAATGAAGGAAACCCTGCTGGTCGTGATGAAGACGAAGAAGTGGAAATGAATTGTGAGAATTATACTATGTAAATTCAGAGTGAGAAGTCGTGATTCCATTTTTTTTTCTTTTTTTTTCCCCGAACAGGCTTTTTATACATGTTTTTTTTTTTTTCTTTGTTTTCAATGGTGCTGCAGTCGTTTTATCTCTTTAGCAGTGCTGGGAATGCAAAAAAAAAAAAAAAAAATCAGTGTGAAAACAATATTCTCTCCCCAGCCCACACAGCATACTGTATGATTCCCCCCCCACCTCCCCCCTCCTCCCCCCTCATGACTGTTCCATCCACCCTCTGCTGTCTCCATTCTTTATTTGGGTGATGAGGAGGCACATTTATCTATTGCTACTCCTAACACCTCCCCCCCGATGAGGTGGCATATTTGTCTTTTGGTGCTCCTAACACCCCCACCTTACGACTCTCTGTGGGCACTTGAAAAGCAGTGTGGCGAGCATCTGCGAAACCCCCAAAATCTCTCTCACTTCATCCTCTCATGAGGGAATCTACCTGGCAGCGAGAAAGCAAGCTTATCTGTGTATGAAATGCTAATGTGAATAGCCTCAGCCTTACTTTGTGGATGAGAGCACAGAGGCCCTCTCCTCGTTGTAAAACCCACCTGCTCTCGGTGTTTTAGCATGTGTGAAATGGCGAAGCCTGCCAAACTCCGCTTAGACTCAACATGAATCTCGACTTCTCAGACACAAAGAGTATCCAGTGCTTTAGGTGGTATGAATATATTTACATACCGGATCCATCTTATTTTACCTCCATTTATCTATTTAAAAAAAAAGAAAAAAAAAAAAGAAATCCTAACATTTAAAGCTCATCTGCAGAAGAATCTTAAGTCAGTGCTACTTTTGTGGCCGTTCCCAAATGAATTTTTCTCTTTATTTTATCTTTCTTAAGTGATTTATCACCATTTATTGTAATATTATCTTTTTTTTGTTTTTTTTTTTAGTTTTTCAGTTGGGGGACCAAAAGCATCTACTGATCTAAATTGTTAAATACCTGTTGATCCATTAATCCTATCAATACTTGTAAGTAATTGGTGTAAAATACAGTTTGTCGTCTTTTCATGGTCATCAGATATGACCCATTTGGACGTTCTAAGGCTCCATAGTTACCATTAGAAACACTATCATCTTCTATAATGTTGATTCACCAGTAAAACCCATGGAGTCGGATCAATGACAGTGGATGGAGACACTTGTTTTATGTTCAGTTATTGATATATTTCACAGAAAAAGTCACTCTTCCTTCAGTTTTGTCTGTTTTTAATATAATATAAATTTTTCTCTTTATTGCATCTTTCTTAAGTGATTTATCGCCATTTATTGTAATATTATTTCTTTTTTTTTTAGTTTTTCAGTTTGGCGACCAAGGTTATTATCATTAACCAAAACTAATGAAATGACAAAAACTAGAATTGTAAAAAAATTTTCGTTAACTGAAATAAATAAAAACTATAATTAAAAGAAAAAAAAAAAACGATAAGTAACTGAAACCGTATTGTGTGCTTACAAAACTAACTAAAACTTATAAAAATTATGGATAAAATTCCCTTGGTTTTCATCTTTGTCAATGTCAGATTAATATGAAATCGATTTATTTCACTCAAGCAATTTTAGCTAGCGGCACCATATGATATTTAGCGGTCCGTCACTTCTCCTCACTTGTGGTTTCCAGTCGTCTTCTGGTCCCCACTCTACCTGGAAACATGGAGGCTAAATTTGGGAGAAAGCAGCAGAGTCCTGTCCTTTTGAATATAACGGCGAAGAAGAGAAAAGATACGACAAAATGAAAATTAATACTAAAACTAAACTAAAACTAAGCATTTAGAAAATAACAAAAACTAATAAAAACTAGCAAACCTGCTCTAAAAACGAATTAAAACTAACTGAATTAGAGAGAAAAAAAAAGTCAAAACTAAAATAAAACTAAACTATAATGAAAAATCCAAAACTATTAGAACCTTGGGCCAGACAGGAAAAAAAAAAAAAAAAAGACATTAACTGTACAGTCAATGAACTAATTCAGCAGCACAGACCTTTCATTCATCTATTTCTGAACTGCTTTATCCTCTGGAGGATCAGGTGTTGTAGCGTATCCCAGTGGGTGAAGACGAACATCCATTCACTCTCACATTTACACCGATGGGTGATTTATACTGACCAGTTAACCTATTAAGGAGCCTGTCTTTGGATGGTGGGAGGAAGCCGGTGTATTTCATCAAGAGCGCTGACTAAATACAGATATTTATGACTCTCAGCTGTCACATACTGAGACATGATGAGAGATATAACCTTCATCTTTTCAGATCTCTATAACAGTTACCTTGCAGTGTACAACTCATAGAATGTGTGTCAGTTATAAATTTGTCTTTTATTTTTCCTGTCATTACGTAATTATAGGATAGTATGTTTATGTTTAACCAACAAGCAATTTGAAAACTTTAACCCATAAAGACCCAATGCTACTTTTATGGCAGTTGTAAAATAGTTTTTTTTTTTGTATATTTAACTTTTCTTAAGTGATTTATCATGATTTATTAGAATATTATCCTCTGCATTTTGTGGTTTTTCAGTGAAAATCAGATATTTTTGTATATTTAATTCACCGATCATGTAGATATTCATAAAAGCTCAGATTTATTGCTGTCAAATGATTAAAATTTTTAATCAGATTAATCACAGGGTTGTTGTGGATAAATTTCAATTAATCACAATTAAATATAATTCATTTTTAATTGATATTAATCACGTTTCATTTTGCATGAGCAAGCAGACTCAAGAAGGGAATTTATATGCACGCCAAACGTATTATATTTGATACATGGGTCTAATTGTATACATCAGGTTTTTCTTGAAAAACCTGATGTATACAATTAGATACATGCAATACATGGATAATCCACCAGGGGGAGGAATTCATTCACCAGAGGCCTTTCCAGTGACATTACAAGGTTTTCATTAATGAGGAAGGAGGCAGAACTTTGGCAATTTTGAAAAGGAATTACCAATTTGTTAGACATGTTTGTGTAAATTATGTTTTTGTTTGTTCAAAAATAATATTTGAGCATTGAGACCCGATGTAGCAAATACGATACAAAATTGAAACTCATACAAATATTTGCGTAGAGTTTTTAATGTATTACAATTTTAATTGTATATACCTAATATTTGGAACCAATATTCACTTTTAAAGTCTTTGAAAAGGTTTGTTCAGCATCTTTGTGTTGTTTATGCAATAAATTATATACATTTTTCAAATCGGATTTTATATATTTTGTGTTTTTTTGTCCTTTTGTATTGATATAGTAGGTTAAAGTGAAAAAATAATAGGCAGATGAGATGGATGAAGTTGTGCTGAAAAAAAAAAAAAAACACCAAACATGGGTATAGTAAACATTTCTTTATACACTGTAAAAAAAAAAAAAAAAATGAAAAGAAAAGGTGTTAATTCTGGCAGCAGGGGTGCCGAAAAAGTATTGTATAATAACGGAAGATAACCATCTCATAAAAATATGGTAATTTTCCATAATTAAAATACAATTTTTTGCCCTAACTTTACATGACATTTTGCATTTTTTTTTATTTTTTAATGTTTAATAAAGAGTATTTTCATGTATTAAAACAATCAAATTACCTATAAATATATATATCAATAATTTTCAATGAGACTAAGTTGTACAATCCACTGATAAAAACTGTATTTTGACAGTTTATCAGTGCTTATACATGTTATACATTCACAAAAATACATTTATTCAACATTTTTGTTGTGAAACCTCCTGTAATTACACAAGATATTTGTTAATTAACAAACAAGTCTTGTTAAACTCACAGAACGGATACTTCTTTTACAGTTAATTGTCAGTAATTTTATCTCGTTTTATTATTTTTTTTACAGTATTAAACTTTAAATTAACAGTTTAATCTCATAACCAGAAAAGAAATATTTGCGAAATTACGACACATTTGCAAATGTATTTTAACTGTATTTTTCTGTGAAAAAAGGAAAAAAAAAAATCTTTTAAAAAATGGAAATTTTATGGTTAATCACTGTTACACTTTTTTCGCGTTATTTTACAGTTGACGTGTAAAATCAGTCTATTTTTGTCATTTCATTGATAGTTTCTTGTATTTTAAAAATACAGGAAAAATCTGTAAAATAAACAGTGAAAATTCTGTTAAACTACAGATTTTTTTTTTTACAGTGTATAGTATATAAAGGCTAAATCAAAAGTACTCAAAAACAGCCAAAATAGGCTCAGACTCCTAATGGTTAAAACATGAGCTGTGACATAATAATGAGTGATAATCATTAGTTGCATCCTTTCATACAGTACGTGCACATATTGTTGATTGACATGTATTTGGCGATGGTGCGGCAACGCTGTAGAGAGGGTTGTACTGAGACATGATGATGATGATGATGTGAAGTGAAAAAGTGTGTGTTTTTTCCCTGCAGTGGCCAGCAGATGGGTGCTGTCTGCTCCATCCTGGCACTCCCGCTGTATGATGAGAGCTCAAGAATCCAGCCATTAAACACATAACAGATGGGACATTTTCCATCTTCCACCCAGCTCTCATTAAGCAGCCAAACAACATATAGTGGGGTTGTTGAGTGCACGCATGTTTTCTAATTTGACACTAAGTGAAAAAATTACTAAGAAAAAAACAAAAAAAAAACAACAAAACTGCGTGGGTGAAATTAAGGTCGTTTAAGTTGACATGAGATGAAATCATCAGGGTCTACCTTCTCTCATCCTGGCAAACCTTTGCTTGGTCCGGGGGGTGGGAGGAGGTTGGTGTGTTTGGAGTTTGAGGTAATCAAGGCTGAGGGTTAGGACAGATGGTGAGGGTAGTCTACTGGAAGGACAAGTTGCTGTTGACTTTGGAAGACGTGGTGGGAGGGGGTGACTGACACCATCCTGCCCATATGACTCAGTGGGTGTCGGTACTGCAGTGGGCCTAATTACCTTCGAGTCTAATCTGTGTTTAAAAACCTGCTGCTTGTTGCTTTTAATTACCCGCAAGTATTGGTGAAAAGGACTGAAATGCAAGGTTAGAATGTGTTAGAGAGTGGAAAGAGATGCAAGGATTTGGACATGAAGTCATATACTAAAACTCCTAAAGGTTTCTTTTGCTTTTTTTGTCAGACAGATGGGAAAAAGTTGTCTGACAAAGAAGAAAAACAGATCTTTACAAGTTCAGTAGACAGTAATCGGACTATTGAAACTCCTGTTGAGTAACTGAGTAACTGTGTACCGCTTAGAAATGTAACAGTATGAAAATGTGTTATTATTTTTTTTCAATTTGTTTTTTTTTTTAGTTTATTATTATTATTATTATTATTATTATTATTATTATTATTATTATTATTATTATTATCATTAACCCTCCGGTATGTGGGTGCACTTTTTAGGCACACTTTGCACTGTTTGTTAAAAAACTTCATATTAATTTTCACAATTTAAATAAGGTTAGAATTCAAAAGTTGTTCATTTTGGCATGATCTGTAAAATTCTGGCCCCCAACTAAAATGTGCACATTGTAAACAAAAGAAAATTACAAGACTAGCATCTGTCTCCCAAGTGTGACTAAAACGCACTATTTCTTCCATTATAACCACTGTTTTTAATCCGAAAGCCATTAAGGCATAAATCCTGCTTTTACTGATATCTGGGCTTCATTTGAGAGGGGAGGGTCTAAATTAATTTATTAACATTGTTAATGTTGCTGTTAATCATTGACATATGTCAGGCGGCAAAAATCAAATAAAATGTAATCCAATTTTTTTGTAATATTTTGGAAAAAACAAAAACAAAAACATATTTTGTGTTTTTTGCATCAAAAAATGTAGTGACATCATGATGAAAAGAGATCATTTAAAAGGTTAAAAACATCTAAAATGAATGATTATTTAATATGTATGATTAGGGCTGACCTTGATTTACAAAAATAAAATCAAATTAGAGCAGAAAAATAAATCAATATATAATATTTAATAGTTCGATTTATAGGTTTGCCTTTTACGCACACTTGGTGACAGATGCTAGTATTTTTGTACATGTGACCTAGCGCCAAAAATAATAATGCAAATTAACTAATGTTGGAGTTAATCATTGACATCTGCTTTTTTATGTAGTATATTAAAAAAAATTAATTATTTTGTGTTTTTTGCATCCAAAAAAATGGTTTGTTTACATTACAAACACGGCATTTAAAGGGTTAAAAAATGGGACAATTATTGAGTATTTGGTATTTTTATTTACGGCTCAAGTTGATGAAATAGAAAAAAGTGTAGAAGAATTAAAAACAAACTGTATGAAGTTTTTTTGACATTATTCCACAAGTGTACCAAAATGGCACACTTGGTGCTTAGTAAGAGCCTTGCTGGACGGGATACCGGAGGGATAATAATAATAATAATAATAATAATAATAATAATAATAATAATAATAATAATAATAATAATAATAATATCAGTATTAGTTTAGTTTATTTTGAATATGCAACAAGACAAAGTAATCTTACTTAGTCCTTAGAAATAAGGTTATTGTGACCAAAATGATCACACTTATTATTATTATTGCGGTATTGTTGAAATGCGCTCAAAATGTTCAAAAAGTACTAATACACACACTGAAATAATTAAGTTTAGTTTTGAAAAAAACAAATAAAATCATACACAATGTACTTCCTGTTGGCAGAAACATTAAAAATATTAACATGTAAACATCAAACATACAAATGTGCATAAAAGATGGCACCTTATGGCAAATTGTAGATAACCTAGAATACTTTTCTTTACATTTACGCTCAAAATGAAAGCTAGTCTTACAGATTAAAGAACTGGTACAGAAAGAACACTTTCACTGTTTCATGGACCTTATCTAGAAATCAAATATGCGTATAACAGCACCACTACCATTTGTGTATGAAGTGTTGACCCCTTTCGCGGAGACTTTTTTTCTGCATTTTCTGCAGACAAGTCGACCATCTTCAGTTAGTTTCCGGTCAGCATCCTTTAAAAATGCAAAATACATCCAGACTTCCAACTTTGTCCTTTTAGTGGGGGGACAAATCTCCGGAGCGCTGTCCGTGCAGGTGTCTTCCGCTATGTTTTCAGAGGCTAAACATTGCAAACTGCACATGCGCGCCTGGAGTGATGCTGCTTCTTCAGGAAATGAGCAGTTTTCAAAGTGCTTAATGATAATTAGAATTTGAAACGGTGATACTAACTGTTGGGATTTTACTGTGGTTTATCCTTATACCGGTAATCATTCCATCCCTAGTGCTGCTGTATTTTCCTCTCTTTAAACATCCTCATTCTCTGCAGTATCTTGTATTCGACTGCTTTTCATTTAAACTCTGTCTCAGACATTTGCACTATCTCCAGCCTGAAATCTAAATGAATCTTGGCCTTATGAGCGAGAAGAAAGAGGGTTGAGCCTCAGATCTTAAGATCTCGGTTTGACAAGAAGGCGAGTGGAGGAGTGTTATGTATAGAGCCAGGTCATGATTATTAGATGATCTGGAGGTTGTTTTCTGCCGGCTGTCCGTGGGTTCTGCAAAAGTGATCAAAGGCATGAGTCTGCAGGTGTAGTCATATATTTTCAGCATGCTTTGGGAAGAAAACGTCAATCATTTTATTCAGAAAGAGGCAGATCTTAATTTGAGGGATAGACTGACAGTAAGTTAAGAATGAATTGTAAGTATTTAACCCTTTCATGCATAGTGGTCACTCCAGTGGACAGTTATTCTACAGCTGTTTTCTTGTATATTCATGGGTTTTGTTTTTTTAGTTCCATATCAGCCAACACAATGGACACTTATGCATCATCCCATACACTACAATTCATACTGGTACTGTAATTTTGCTGTTCTTGATAAACCCGATCTTCAGTAACATGCTTTAAATCAGGGGTGTCAAACATGCGGCCCGGGGACCAGAATCGGCCCACCAAAGGGTCCAATCTAGCCCGTGGAGATATTAACAATCAAGGATGTTAAAAATAATTTTAGGCCAATTTGATTTTAAGTGGGTCAGACGTGTAAAATACTATCACATTAAACTATAAATAATGAAAACCACAAATTTTTCTCTGTTTCAGTGTCAAAAAAGTAAAATTACGCAAAAAAATTTTACATTTACAGACTAGCCTTTTACAAAAAATGTGAACCTGAACAAATATGAACAACCTGAAATGTCTTAAGAGAATTAAGTGTAATTGTACCAATATTCTGTCTGTTATTAAATGTTTTGTGTATTTGTAGATCTACTGTGATCTGTAAGTTGTAATGAACGTGAAAATGATAAACTGAGGCCAAATAATGGCATAAATTGTTAAAATTGCACTTTTTTTCTTGGTAAATTTAATTTTGTTCATGGTTGTTTAAGGTTTTTGAATTTTTTTAAAGGATAGTTTATAGATGTAAACATGTTGATATTATAATTATACTTTTTTCACTTTAAAACATAGAAGTTAGACATACAAATTTTGGAATTGATATGATTTATATATCATTATGTTATTATTTTAATGAGCTGGCCCACCTCAGGTCATACTGGGCTGTATGCGGCCCCAGAGCTAACATGAGTTTGACACCCCTGCTTTAAATCAATTGCTAATTGTTATTAGACTGTAATTAACAGTTTTCTTAATCAAAAAAATTTTTTTTTTCATGTTATCTCCATGAAGTTAGTAAGAACTAGTATTAGACTATGTTAAAATGTGAGAAAACATCAGATTAGCTGCATGAAAAATGGTTTTGTTTCATAGTTTTTCTTCTTCCCACTTATTTTCGAGTGTAGATGAACAATTTTGGAATTTTGAATTTGCATGTATTCTGTAAATGCTCAGGCTTTAACCCTTTCATGCATGAATTATGAAAACCTTAATCAAGATTTTTTTTCAGAGTGTTTCTATTCCTCTTCAGGCATGAAAGAAAAAACATGATTGAAAAAAATTTTTTATTAACCTATTTTTCATGGAGTTGCAAATAAGTCCACTCACCTGGATGCCATGCATTTAATTTTTGAAGCAAAAAACATGTATTTACTGATATACTGTGTGAAAACTATGAAATAAAAACATTTTTAGTGCTGCTAATCTGATGTTTTCTCATATTTTAACATACAGTAATACTAATTCTTACTCATTTCATGGAGATAATATGCCAAAAAAAAACCCCTGCTAATTACAGTCTAATAACAATCAGCAATTAGTTTACACTCAAACGTGTTTGTGCAAATCAGGTTTATCTACAACAGCAAAATTACAGTCATGGTATGAATTGCAGTGTCTGGTCAGGAACTTATCCAACTTATCTTAGCAAACTCTTGATAATCCAGAAGAGATTCCTAAGAACAATCTCACTGTCTAGTAGATACGAACCATCTGCACCAATTTTTAGGAAATATTCAATACTACCTGTTCATGAACTCAGTGTTTATCTCTCATGTTTATTTGTCCACAAGTTTATCAATAATAAGCAAGATCTTCCGGACATTTTTCATATTTTTTTTTTAGTTTTTCATCCGATTTACATTTATACTCAACTAGACATAGCGACAAACTTCATTTACCTCTCTGTCGAACATCTGGTCATCAATTTAATGTTTTATTTAGAGGTCCTAAATTGTGGAACAATCTAGACATGTCTCTAAAGTCTATATTGTCATTTACATCTTTCAAAAACTCACTGAAAAAACATCTCCTGTCCTGACTTTTTCAGTGTTCTCTATATTGTCATTTGTTGTTTAATTATTGTTTTCTTATGTTTGTACATTCTATTTTTTATTTATAGTAGATGATGGGAGTGGAACTCTGTACAAGCCCTTTAGGCTTCGTTCCCTCCCTGCACTGTTTTTATTGTGCTAAATAAATAAATACAATACAATACAAAATAGTGTATGGGATGATGCGAAAGTGTCCACTGTGTTGGCTGATATGGAACTAAAACAACAAAATCCATGAAAATACAAGAGAACAGCTGTAGAATAACTGTCCACTGGAGTGACCACTATGCATGAAAGGGTTAAATACGTTTCTTTGCTTCAAAAATTAAATGCATGGTGTCCAGCTGAGTGGACGTTTTTGTAACTCCATGAAAAACCAGTTCATTAAAGAAAAAAAAAAAAAAAATCAATTGCGTTTATTTATTGATTTATTTTTTTTAATGCCAAAACAGGAATAAAAACACTCAGGAAAAAAATTTCAACTAAGGTTCTCATAATTCATGCATGAAAGGGTTAAATAAAAAAAAAAAAAAATATATGGAAACAAACATGGGTTTACCAAATAAGGCACCTGCCAAAGCTTAAGCTGAACCTCAGTGGAAAAAAAGACCTCACAAGCCCAGACAAAAAAAAAAAAAAAAAAGGAAAAACAGACCCAAACAATTCACTCAGACATGCTTCCATGGGTAGTGCAGCAAGGTGGTTTTGTGGAAATACTACAGTCTGCTTGTCTGAACCCTTGAATCGCTGGCACCTCTCTCAAACCTATTTGTCTCTTCCAATTTCGTGGAACCTCCAGGGTGTGCCGCACATTTAGAGGATTGCCCCACTTGTGAAGCTGATCAGACTAATCTGCTTCCTTTCACAAACAATGAGCTGGACACCAGGCATGAAGGAAGCGCTTATTTTTAGACCAGGTACAGATCGATCAAATGTGTTTTTGTAGCTCAGGTAAAAGTGGCTTGTGTTACAGCCAGGGAAACATAAATGGTAGAAAACGCAGCATTTTGCTTCAAAATATAAAAGCCTAAATTGTAGTCTGAGTAAAAAAAAAAAAAAAAATTCAAGAGACGTTTTGAAAACTTGGAGAATCCTGACCTCCACCAAAGCCATCGTCTGTTGTCAAGGCGTTCTTAGTAAATCATTACCTCTGCCAAAAGGTATTGTAATGACTTTGCTTTGTGTGTTTTGTTTGTTTGTTTGTTTGTGAGCAACTTTACAGGAAAACTATTCCAACCATCTATACCAAATTGTACCCACAGATAGGCCTAGGCCCTGGGACCAACCCATTAAATTTTGGGCCAAGTAGGCCAAAGTTCAAGGTCACAACATCTACAATTTTCCTATCTCTCATTACACTGGGTTACAAAAAAATGTTTTTTGCAAGTTGTCTAGGTTTTTTCAACTGAATTAGGACCATTTTGCACCACTAAATCCAAAAATGACATCTGTTTTTCTCAATCAGGTCAGATTTTTTGCTAATTTGATTTTGAAAAATTTGATCTTCTCACAAAATATAATAATTAATACCAAAATAAGATCGGTTAGCACGCTTCATGAAACTTGTGACTTGATTCCTGTTAGGTACAATGGTGTATTCACCGCAGATGTAGCAGAATACGTCAGGCTTATTTTTGCAAGATCTTCTAGCCGAAGCCATTTCATTCACCTGTAATATTAAAAAAAACATTAATCGTAAATTGGCAAAAGTAAAATCTTCAGAACTCGTTTATTGCAAGAAATATGAAAGAATTTTGTATCATATGATGTGAAAATGCCCATAAATGTAAGCAAAAATGTTAAAAAGCCAATATGTAGCATAGTTGAGAAAGTTGACCTGATTGAGCAAAATTAATGTGATTTTTGGATTCAGCACACCAAAATTATCCTAAATCAGCTCAAAAAACTTAAACAATAAATTTGTTGTAGTAAATCATTACCTCCGCCAAAAGGTATTGTGATCACTTTGCTTTGTGTGTTTTGTTTGTTTGTTAGCAACTTTACAGGAAAACTATTCCAACCCTCTTGACCAAATCTTCCCCACAGATAGGCCTAGGCCCTGGGACCAACCCATTAAATTTGGGGCCAAGTACGCCAAAGTTCAAGGTCACAGCAAGGTCACAACATCTACAATTTTCCTATCTGTCATCATTGAGCAATTTTCCAAAATTCTTAAAAAAAAAATTCAAAACGACTCCAAATAGCCTCCAATTTGATCCACCTGTAGCTTATAACAATATCTTGTATCTGGCACAAAATTGTCCACATCCACTGTGGAATGTGGACTCTGTGGACATTTACATTTAACATTGAAAATCCCATTTACCACACATTTTTCATTATAACTCAACAAATATTGATTGGAATTGAATATAATTTGACATACACATGACTGGTACCAAGCTTCAACTTTTACTGCTGTATGGAACAACCTGGAAACTGTTTAACCCTTTCATGCACAGTGGTCACTACAGTGGACAGCTGTTCTCTTGTATATTCATTATTCATGGATTTTGTTGTTTTAGTTCCACATCAGCCAACACAGTGGACACTAATGCATCATCCCAAACACTGTAATTCACACCATTACTGTAACTGTGCTGTTCTAGATAAACCTGATCTGCACTAACATGCTTTGGTGTAAATCAGTTGCTAATTGTTGTTAGACTGTGACAGTTTTCTTAAACAATTTTTTTTTTTTTTTTTTTTCATATTATCTCCATAAAGTGAGTAACAGCTAGTATTAAAATGTAAGAAAACTGCATTAATTTTTTTTTATTTCATAGTTTTCACAGTCTATCACTTTCTCATGATGGGTTTTAAATATATGTTTCTTTGCTTCAAAAATTAAATGCATGGTGTCCAGCTGAGTGGACATTTTTGTAACTCCATGAAAAATAGGCTCATAAAAAAAAAAAAAAAAAAAAAAAAAAATCAACTGCATTGTTTTTTTTCACACCTAAAGAGGAATAAATTCACTCAAGAAAAAAAAAAAAATATTGACTAAGGTTCTCATAATTCATGCATGAAAGGGTTCATGTTAGAAGTAAAGAAACACATTTACTGATATACTGTGAGAAAACTATGAAATAAATGCTGATAATCTGATGTTTTCTCACATTTTAACATACCTGCATGGATATAATATGCAAAAAAAAAAAAAAAAAAAAAAAATTGTCTAACAATTCACATGTTTTTACACTCAAACATGTTAGTGCAGATCAGGTTTATCTAGAACAGCACAGTTACAGTAATGGTGTGAATTACAGTGTATGGGATGATGCATAAGCGTCCACTGTGTTGGCTAATATGGAACTAAAACAACAAAATCCATGAATATACAAGAGAACAGCTGGAGAAGAACTGTCCACTGGAGTGACCACTGTGCATGAAAGGGTTAATTTAAAAAGAAATAGTCGATCCACACATGCACACAGTTTGGGGTGCTTGGCGGAGGTTTGCGTTCTCTGAACACTTGTTGATGTATGTTTTTGTCTTGGTGCCAAAGATGATCTAACAAAAGATAGAGACATGTACCATGTCATGTCATGGGGGTCGAAGGGAGACTTGTGGCTGCTTCGTTAGAATGGAATGATACAGGAAATGTGTCTTTGTGAAAACAGTTGGATTCATAACAATCCCAAGACCTCTGCAGTAATTTTTTTAACAATTTATCCATATACGAACAAATCGTGAATTCAACTCGTAAGATCTGAAGTGAACAAAATGATCGTTTTGTGAGTCGAGTGACAGCTTGAGGTGTTACAACCAGTGAAGCCCGTTTACAGCAGGTCTACAGTCTGTCATGAAGCTTAACATCGTAATTTCCTTATCCTCATCCTTCTCATCATCCAAACCAAGGTTAAGCTCGACCACTGTGGTTAAGAAAACTGCTCTACTGAACTTCAAGACAAATTGTTGCAAACATTAGAAGAATGTTCAGAGACGTTTGAGAACTGATGCCATAATGATATACAAAGTAGGGCTGTGTATCGGCAAGAATCTGGCGATATGATACAAATCACAATACTAGGATCACGATACCATATATCACAATATATCATGATACTGTTAAAAAGGCAATTTTTTTTTTTAAATGATTATTTTCTGGAAGGATTGAATTACACCAGAAATATGTCCAAATACTAAAAACATTTTTATATCAGAACAGGATCTAATCATAAAATTTTTTCTAATTCTCCTAGTTTCCAAAAAAAACTACCATCTGCCTCTCAGACAGTAAAAAGTGTTTATAGGATGCGTAAAATAACCATTATTTCATAAAACAGTGTTAAATAATAATAAATAAGATATAAACAATAAAGAAAACCAAAAAATAAAAATGAACCTCCGCCATATCTGCATTTGAATAAATACTTTAAAATATCAATACAGTACTTTTTAATATCGATACAGTATTGTGAAATGAAATATCACGATAAATTGCAGAACCGATATTTTCTAACACCCCTAATACAAAGTTCAAGCATATTAGACCCAAGTTAGTAGGTACAGTTTTATGATTTTTATTGTAATAATACCTCTTTGCATAGATCTTTACTTGACCATGGTAACAGTGATCATATGTCAGTTGGTGTCCCTACCTCCAAACTCATATGTTTTCTTTTAACATAAAAACTTCTATAGTGCAAACAAGTGATTAAGTTATAAAAAAAACAAACAAAAAAATCCAAAACTGGAGCGTGGAGAACCACAAGTTCTAGATGTGGTATCAATATTGGTAAAATAAACTTACCTCTGATACAGTTCATTCCTTTACTTTCTTGGTAAATTCCACTCGATTTTCAGTTGAATAACCTCTCAGCTGACAATGTGGCCCTATTGTTTATCTGTTGCTAGGTAACCCATTTGAAAGATTCTGTCAGGCTATTGTTTTCCAAAATTACTTATTTGTCCCAAAATATTAGTCCTATCAACTTGCCATTTATGCTAGTCTCTTCATTTACCAAAAATATACAAGTATGCCAAACTGCAGCAGTCAATTCTTTTTGGATTTTGTGTGATGCCCAAGACACACACACAAACTGAGTCCGCTTCCCTTTTATAATGTAGGATTATCCTCTGTATTTTGTGTTTTTTTTTTTTTTTCAATAAAAATCAGGTCATTTCCTATATTTAATTAACTGATGGTGTTGATGTTCATAAAAGCTCAGATTAAAGTTGAAGGTTATTATAGCAGAAACAGAGAAAAGTAAAAAAAAAAAAAGGGATTATTTTCAGTAAAATTTATCATTAACTAAACATAAAGTGTTGCCATCCCTCTCTCATTGATCAAACTCTATGGGTTTTACTGGTGAATCAATCATGGTAACTATGGAACCTCTCAACGTCCAAATGGGTCATATCCGATGACCATAAAAAGACGACAAACTGCATTTTACATCAGTTATTTACATGTATTGATAGGATTAGTGGATCAACAGGTATTAAAGATTTTCAATCAGTGGGGTGGTTTTGGTCACCACTGGATGTTTGGGTCTGTATGGGTTAAAAATTGAAATTTCATTAGAATTTTCAAGAATTAGCAGTTAGCTTGATGCAGTCAGCTCTTTCTGGAGTTTGTGTGATGCCCGAGACACACATACACAAAAATAGTCCACTTCCCTTTTATAAAGTAGATACTTTCTGTCCCGTGTAGTACACCGATAGCGTGTTATCCATTGTGAGTATAAAGCTAGTCGTGGCTTTTTAGCTTAATGATACTCAAAGTGCTTTTCACTGCATCACATACTAGTGAAACAGTCACTTGGAGCTACTTTGGTTTCATTGTTTTGCTCAAGGACACTTTGACAGAGTTAAAACCACCAACCCTCCAGTGTGTAGAAACGCTGCTCTACCAACTGAGCCACGTCCACCACCAAAGCTTATATCTCATCTTCTTCTGGGAAGCGAATATCATCAGTAACTATTTTTAGTACCACCTTCACAGTGGTTCCTGATGCAATAGTAAACCCGATGTGAAACCATGCGGATTACAAATCGGTCGATCCAGAATCGTCAATACGCGCGTGCATCACCATGTTACGATGCATGACATTTAAATAGCCCAGCCGAGCGAGAGGTAAATCTATGAAAACAGTAGAGCGAGTTTTCCAGGCGGCTTTTGAGAAATCGACCACAGATTTTCAGTGTAAACAAGATTATTTATGTATGGAAAAAATGTGAAACAACAGTAGTTTTTACTGTGTTGCTTGTCGCGTCACAACGGACCTAACGCAGCAACATACTCTAAAATTTCTTTATATTTTAAAGGAGTGATATTTTGCTTTTTGAAATGGAGTTATGCATTTTAAAACATTTCCCTGTGGTCTACATAAACTGTAAATGCTATGCTTGGGTCTGAATTCTTCATTAATTCAACTCCACAGGTCCAGAGTAATAACACCAGAAAGGTCGTTTTGAGCGCTGGCCCTTTAAATGCAAATGAGCCACTTCAAGCCCCACCCCCTCCAGGTTGTTGACCGTGCTTCTCTGTCCCAATCAACCAACGACTGAACATTTTAGGTCATCAGCTCAAAGTTTGGACATATTTTCAGTTTTTACTACAACCGCTGCTGCTGACAAACAATTATGTCGTACTCGGAGAAATGTTCATCAAAAGCGTTCACCTTATATGGGCAAATGTCGTGACGTAACTACTTATATACATAACAAATTAAGCAGGAATTAAAAACAGGTTGTAGAAATCCACTTGATTTTTGCCGGAATGAATATAACGATAGCTTTGCAGCACCTGGAGGGTTCAAATTCAAACTATTTGAACTATTAGGGTCCATATACACAAATAAATGAACCAAAGCAGGGGTGTCAAACTCATTTTGGTTCAGGGTTCATATTTAACCCAATTTGATCTCAAGCAGGCCAGACCAGTAAAATAATGACTTAATAACCTATAAATAATGACAAATCCAAGTTTTTCTTTTTGTTTTAGAACAAAAAAACCCCAATTAAGTTATGAAAATATTTACATTTTACAAAAAAAATGTGAATAACCTGAAAAAACAGAAATTTCATTTGAAAAATTAGTGCAATTTTAACAAAATGATGCCTCGACTTATTATTTATACATGTACATTACACACAGTGTTACATAAAGATTTGGTAACAGGAAGAATATTGTTAAAATTTTGGAGTTTGGAACTAAAATTTCAACAATTTCTACAATATTCCATCTCTTATTATTATTATTATTATTATTATTATTATTATTATTATTATTATTATTATTATTATTAACACAACTACAGATCACAGTGGATCCATAAATGCACAAAAACATTTAATAACAGGCAGAATATTGTTAAAATTGCACATTTCAGGTTGTTCATCTTTGTTTTTATTTATGTATTTATTTGTATTTTATTGTGAAAGAATAGGTTTGTAAATGTAAATATTTTCAGTGTAATGTCATTTTTTCCACTTAATTTTTTTCCACATAATTTTTCACAAAGAAAATTTGTAGTTGTCATTATTTCTGGGTTATTGTGTTGTTATTTTTTACTGTACATCACATTGGTCTGGATGTGGAACCTGAACCAAAATGACTGTGACAACCTGGACTGTTCAGGTTCATTTTTGCACTTTCATCCTACGGGCCGGAATGGAATCTTTGGCGGGCCAGATTTGGCCCCCGGGCCGCATGTTTGACAACTGTAAACCAAAGACTAATAAAAGTGGGTTTAGCAAAATATGATCCCTTTAAATAACAGGAATCAACTCCAGACATTAAAGTCCCAAACTGCTGTGGCCCAGGTGTGCTCAATGTGGAATCTCACCGGGTTGTAAATGGTACAGGTGTGGTGGATTGCTTGTAATAAGCATATGTGACGCCCATTAAACACCATAAAAGGGCATGTGTGGTGCCGTGTGAAAACAGCTGACTATGGGTTAGTACTTTCAGAGAGATGCCAGAAAAGAACAGGAAGAAAAAGACTAAAGAAAGCAGCGAAATCAAAATACTTTAAAGGGATCATGTTTTGCTAAACCCACTTTTATTAGTCTTTGGTTCATTTATTTGTGTATTTGGATCCTAATAGTTCAAAAAGTTTGAATTTCAACCCTCCAGGTGCTGCAAAGCTATATTTATATTCATTTTGGCAAAAATCGAGTGGATTTCTACAACCGTTTTAAAATCAAATCAAACAAAAGCAACATGCCATCTTCCAGAGCGTCATTATTAGCATTTGACTGCCTCTTCTGCTCAGACTTTCTTTCTTATCCCCTTCCAAGAAAATCTGAAAGGACATATTGGACCAAGCTAAAAAAAGTCTATGTGCCATCCCATTTTATGGACCTGCTCCAAAATGCCATGGATATACCCTACCGTTCTGCCAAGTTTCATGAAAACCGGTAAATATGTTTCTTTTACTGTCCTGAGTCCGACAGCACACGATTGATTTCAAGACCAAACTGGAGTCTGATGATTTTGTCCACATTCTGGCGAAACGTTGACAGCGAGGATGAGCTGTCAATGTCAGTAGTCGCTTTTCTATTGGCCATATGTGCAAAATTTTTCCGATATTTACTAAATGTCGAAAAACAGAAGTGCATAATGTCGGTTTTTCCATTAAATCACAAATGCGATGATGTGTTTATTTATTATCGTGAGATGACATGAGAAGCTATTCTATAAACATGGTGACAAACATAAATATGTTGATTTACAGATATATATATATATATATATATATATATATATTTATTATATATTTCCCCTCTATTCCGTACTAAATTAAAAAATGATTCAATTTCCTGGTTTGTCCACGCATCCTTTTTTAAAAAATTTTTATTCATGTGACTCTAGTTGCAGAAAAAGGTCTTTCCATTGCAGTTTTGTGTGATATACCTTTTGCGCTACATCACTTTTCCATTGGCCATATGCACAAAATTTTATCGATATTTACTAAATGTCGAAAAACAGAAGTGCATAATGTCGGTTTTTCCATTAAATCACAAATGCGATGATTTGTTTATTTATTGTCGTGAGATGACATGAGAAGTCATTCCATAAACATGACAATGAACATAAATATGGTGTTGATTTACAGATATATATATATATATATATATATATATATGTATATATATTTATTATATATTACCCCTCTATTCCATACTAAATTATGAAAAGATTCGGCTTCCTGGTGTGTCCACACACCTTTTTGTTTTTTTTTTCATGTGACTCAAGTTGCAGAAAAAGGTTTTTCCATTGCAGTTTTGTGTGATATACTTTTTGCGCTACATTGCTTATCCATTGGCCATATGCACAAAATTTTATTGATATTTACTAAATGTCGAAAAAACAGAAGTGCGTAATGGCGAGTTTTTTCCATTAAATCACAAATGCGATGGTTTGTTTATTTATTATCGTAAGATGACATGAGAAGTCATTCCATAAACATGGCGACGAACGTAAATATCACGTTGACTTACAGATATATTCATTATTATTATATATTACCCCTCTATCCCGTATTAAATTAAAAAATGATTCGGTTTCCTGGTGTGTCCAAACATTTTTTTTTTTTTTCAATTCACGTGACTGTAGTTGTGGAAAAAGGTCTTTCCATTGCAGTTTTGCATAATATACCATTTGCGCTATGCCTCAAAAACTTTTAATCAAAAAACAAGAGTTTTGGCGAAATTGTCGTGTTTCCATTCGGATATATAAGATATATTCGCACAGTTTGAGGGTCAATGGAAAAGCGACAATTATTTGCTGATGAAGACAGAAAGAGAAAAGAGCTCGTTGCTGGGAGCGAATCAGCCAAAGCCATTGTTACGGTCGGAAAAAATTGATGTTTTTGACATTTCCGTATATAAAAAACAAACACCCCAAGAGTTTTTTTGCACTACAGTCTCGGTCTTGTATTAACTAAATCAACACTTATCGGTGCAGAGAACTCCGGTGCAATCCCGGATGAGATAAATGATCTTTTATGATGTGTGTCGTTGTATATTGTGAGACGAATACATATTGTGACCTTTAGAAATGTGTGGAAAATCAATTGGAGCGTTTTGAATCTAAATGGCAGATTAAACATTGTACAAATCAAGGTACTTTGTTTCACCGATACTAAGAATCATATCCTACAAGTAAAAGCGAATAAACAGTGAGACAAGGTGCTGATGATAATGCAGGACTAGTATTTTTTTTTTTTTACACTTCCCTTTAATTCTATGCCAACAAGTGTGGTTTATGATTCAGCCCAAACAACAAAGCGATAAAGTAAAACAACTCATGCCTCAGGAATAGTTTCTACAGAGGTGTAACCGTCTGCTTTTCTGACTGCTGTGTACCTAATTTTCTTCTCAGCTGTACTTGCTTCGAACCTTTTGTTTATTTGCACCGTCTGAGATTAGTGGTTACAGGCAATCCCCAAAAAATGTAGCGAAAATGTTTGTGTACGTGGGTTTTAAGTGAGTGTCTTTGACTGTACGTCGTCTCAACCCTTTCCTACTGGTCTTCCTTTGTTGTGGGGAGAAGAGCGGTGCTTCAGCGGTATATGTTTTGACCTGCTCTGGTCTTCTGCTGTCTGGAGTTTGACATCAGTAGAAAGTGGATGCTGTGAAATCGAAAAGCATCGGATGAGATATCAGCAGGAAACCAAAACTTTAGCTATTAGCGGCAAATGACATAAGCCTCTTTCACCGCAGGACTGAACTGAGGTGCGTCGAGTGGTCTCCTTAACTTCTTAAATGTTTCACCTCCTGCAGTGTCATTGTGAGTACTGTTGATTACAGTTTTACTTTATTTTATTCACTTTAACCCTTTAACAACCACAGTATCTCCGGCGCTGCATTTTGCACTTTACAGCATTCAGATTATTGCTATCTATACTGAACTGTATTGTACTAAAAATATCGATACAGTACTTTTTAATATCGATTAGGGCTGCACGATTAATCGATTTTAAATTGAAATTGGATTTTTTAATTGGGACGATTTTTAAAAAAGGGAAATTTTAAAATCGATTTCATCTCTCGCGTGCCTCCGGGCCACGCGCCTGCGGGCTACCGTAGGCTCCTCCTCCTATCAGTGACAGTGGTCTGTCACAGAAGTCTGTGTAATGACCGGACTTTAACCCTTTCATGCATACTGGAACATGTATGTACAAACTAGAACACTGAGGTCATCAAATGCAGGGTTACTAGCGACTCCCAGAAATATTACAAAGAAAATGGGGGACGCAGCCTTTACTAACTATGCACCAAAGTTATGGAATACAATTCCAAAAGACATTAGAGAAGCCAGTTCACTGAATATATTTAAAACCAAATTAAAAACATTTTTATTCTCATTAGCCTTTGAAAGGAGATAAAAATGGGGTCACAATTCAGGAACCAGGAATGTGCGCTGGTTTTATTTTTATTTTATTTTATTGTATTTCTGTTTTTATTTTTTATTTTATTGTATTTCAAATTTCATTTTATTTCTTGCACTTCAAAAATTCTGTGTATAGTCAAATATTTTAATGTGCGCTGTTTTTATTTTTATTTTATTGTATTTCTCTCAAATTTCATTTTATTTCTTGATGTATAAGCAAATCTTAATGTATTTTAATATTTTATTTTTTCAATCAATGTGAAGCACTTTGGGCTACAATTTCTGTATGAAAGGTGCTATACAAATAAAGTTTATTATTATTATTATTATTATTATTATTATTATTATTATTATTATTATTATTATTATTGTACATTCATGGATTTTGTTGTTCTTTTCATTGTTTTTTTTTTTTTGTTGTACACACATATCTTTATTAAAGTTTTAAGACACTACATATCTTTTTGACATGAATTGGTAACATTATGTAGATCTCTCCTGAGGATAAACCCCCAGAATCACAAGCCCTCCCCATAGTTTTCACACAATTTATCAGTAAATACATGTTTCTGTGCATCACAAATTAAACGTGTGGTGTTCAGCTGAGTGGACATTTTTGCAACTTCATGAAAAATAGGTTCATAAGATTTTTTTTTTCTTCATTATTATTTTTTAAATGTATTTTTTAAATTTTTAAAATTATTTTTATTTTTTTTTTTTTTTTTCATTTATTTTTCAGAAGAAAATTTTCAATCGCATTGTTTTTTTTTCATACCTAAAGAGGAATAAAACCACTCACAAATTGTGATTAACCTTCATCCTACCATGACAGTTTACATAAAAAAAACTTACCAAGTGGGGTCTTTTATGATCCCACTCTTATTTTGGATGCAATTCAGTATGAATTGAAAAAAATTGTCATGATAAGTCACTTAGTCAAATAGTTAGTACAGGGGTTGGACAAAATAATGGAAACACCTTCACCTCAAGATGATAATGCCCCAATCCATACAGCTAGAATTGTTAAAGAATGGCATGAGGAACATTCTAATGAAGTTGAGCATCTCGTATGGCCGGCACAGTCCCCAGACCTCAACATTATTGAGCATTTATGGTCAGTTTTAGAGATTCAAGTAAGACGTCGATTTCCACCGCCATCGTCTCTAAAAGAGTTGGAGGGTATTCTAACTGAAGAATGGCTTAAAATTCCTTTGGAAACAATTCACAAGTTGTATGAATCAATACCTCGGAGAATTGAGGCTGTAATTGCCGCAAAAGGCGGACCTACACCATATTAAATTATATTTTGTTGATTTTTTTAAGGTGTTTCCATTATTTTGTCCAACCCCTGTATGCAGCAATGTAACCAAAGTATAAAAATACATTTTGTAGTGATGTTTATTGTGAAATGGTCAATGGAACAATCAACAAACAACTAATCTGACAAATGCTTGTGCAGCAGTACATCGAGCAGGTCAACCTCTCAAAGCCATATTTCACTGTAAAGGAAAAGAATATCATGTTACAGATAGATTATTACAGGTAACTATGTTAGAAAACGTATGTGTCATCAGACACATACTGCCAATTTGGGAAAAAAATGTTGAGGTCATCCATGACCCCGGACACTCAGTCCATCATAACAAGTTCAGTTGATGTGATGATCCAAAACTTTTTACTATACAAACACCGGATGACACCAAGGAACAAACTCCTGAAACGATGAATAAATGTTTCAGTTTAACACACAATGACACACATGAAACAACGTCTGGGGTCATAAATGACCTTGCTTGGTAGGATGAAGGTTAAGGTTCTCATAATTCGTGCATGAAAGGGTTAAATGTGTTAATGAGCCCGCAGTACTTATAGCACTGTAAGCCGTGGCTTCACGCACGGATCCTGCAACTGAAATATAACTGCAGGTGGATCACTCATCTTACGTTGTCCTGGATCCGTACCGAACCAGGTCCGGGTCTCGGGGTCATCAGCCTCAGCAGAGGAGCCCACACAGCCCTGTGCCCACACACATCCACCAGCTCCACACATAGAATCCCTCCAGCGTGTCCTGGGTCGGTCTGTTCCACGCACGGATCCCCCAGTTTAAGTAGAACCGCATGTGGATCACTCATATTAACGTGGTCCACATACGCGCGACTGATGCCTGTCACTGACTTACACTGGTATCACTTCTGTGGGCCCAGATACCCCGAAAAGAAAGAAAGAAAAAAAACAAAAAGAAAAAACAAACATTTTTAAATAATTAATTTAGTTCTCTTACTTGCTAAATTTTTCATTCACAAATGTAAGTTCTGTAACACAAAACCAAATATTATTTATTTTTTGAAAGATGTTGAACTTTATTTAAAGCTGTTAGATAAATCTGGAAACAAAAAGGCTCTAAAAACATAAGTATTTGCTCTGATTTGGACATTGTATTATAGTGTATTCCCCCTGGCAAACTTCTTATTTTGTTGCTGTATACATTGTTTGTATACTCTACTTCATTCAATTAAGATTTAATGAAGAAAAAATAAACTTCTGTGGGTTCATCACATGATACCATCACAGATTTGAGGTCAGAGCAGTGCCTTGCATTGTGGGCTGCTCATGAAAACGACATGCTGACTTACTTTATTGATATTAGGGCTGCACGATTTTGGCACAAAAAAAAAAAAAAAATCCCAATTTTTTCCTCTAAAAACTCAATTTTCGATTTTTGGGTGAAACTACAAAAGACAACAGATCGTGAAATGAAATATCGCAATATATTGCAGAACCGATATTTTCTTACACCCCTTATGGCAGTCTTAAAAGGGTTAAACTGTTCCATTCCATTGGATCTTTTCTTGAAATAAACACGATAGAAATGCAGCATTTATAGTTAACATCAGCGTAATTGTGGTTAAAAATAGGAGAAGTCAATGCAGTGGTTGTGCTGGCTGGATAATCACCCATTTCCTTTAATTTAATACAGGATTTGTTGAAAGGAATAAAAAAAAAAAAAAAAAAAAAAAAAGCAAATACCACCAATTCTATCCTTATGCTAAAATCCATTGAAATGTGTTTTGTAACAATCAGAGTGAGTTTAATCAGGATATTCTCGTTTATGTAATACATTATTTACACATCTCATTTATATAAAACAGAATTTTAGCTGCATGTACTCACAGACACTGTTACATGCAGCCGTGCCAGAATATTAGTGGCAACTGCTGTGCAGAACGCATCCTGTTAAACGCTGCACATATATAAACATGCCTTGGGCATAAGGCTGCTCAAAATAATATCATCATCATAAAAGGAGGGGAAATTATTTCCATTGACGGAGCCAGATGCTGTTGATTTGGAAGCTCTCTGAAATGTATTTTGCGTAGAATCAGCATGATAATCAGACAATTAGAAGACTGATTGAAGAGAGCCCCAGGAGGTGAAAGTGAAACCACTGGAAAAGATATTCTTATTCTTATATAGAGACTGACTCACTTATGTACCGCCATTGACTCACCATTGTGGAGACGTTTTAATGTTACTGGATACGAAAATCTTTCAGAATCAAAAAAGAAAACCTTAACGTCACTAAACCTGCTTTTTTTTTTCCAAAGAGCCATTGTGTAACTATCCTCCGTTGGTCTTAACCCTTTCATGCATACTGGTCACTACAGTGGACAGCTATTCTACAGCTGTTCTCTTATATATTCATGGATTTTGTTGTTCTTTTCGTTGTTTTTTTGTTTATTTTTTTTTTACGCATATCTTTATTAAAGTTTTAAGACACTACATATCTTTTCTGACATGAATTGGTCACATTATGTAGATCTCTCTTGAACATAAACCCCCAGAATCACAAGCCCTCCCCATAGTTTTCACGCAATTTATCAGTAAATACATGTTTCTGTGCGTCAAAAATTAAACGTGTGGTGTCCAGCTGAGTGGATATTTTTGCAACTTCATGAAAAATAGGTTCATAAGATTTTTTTTATTATTATTATTTTTGTAATGTATTTTTTTACATTTTTTAAATTATTCAATTTTTTTTTGTTTTGTTTTTTTTTTTCAGAAGAAAATTTTCAATCGCATTGTTTTTTTCATGCCTAAAGGGGAATTAAAAACACTCAGGAAAAAAATTTGATTAAGGTTCTCATAATTCGTGCATGAAAGGGTTAAACAGGGTACACACAAACAGGGTACACACATACAGGGTGGGGAAGCAAAATTTACAATATTTTGAGGCAGGGATTGAAAGACAGTGTATGACCAATTAGTTTATTGAAAGTCATGAGAATTTATTTGCCACAAGAAAATTGACATAATAGAAAATGTTTTTATTCTACAGGGGTTGGACAAAATAATGGAAACACCTTAAAAAAATCAACAAAATATAATTTAATATGGTGTAGGTCCGCCTTTTGCGGCAATTACAGCCTCAATTCTCCGAGGTATTGATTCATACAACTTGTGAATTGTTTCCAAAGGAATTTTAAGCCATTCTTCAGTTAGAATACCCTCCAACTCTTTTAGAGACGATGGCGGTGGAAATCGACGTCTTACTTGAAACTCTAAAACTGACCATAAATGCTCAATAATGTTGAGGTCTGGGGACTGTGCCGGCCATACGAGATGCTCAACTTCATTAGAATGTTCCTCATGCCATTCTTTAACAGTTCTAGCTGTATGGATTGGGGCATTATCATCTTGAGGTGAAGGTGTTTCCATTATTTTGTTCAACCCCTGTATGTGTCCTCCTTCTTTCTCAATAACTGCCTTCACACGCTTCCTGAAACTTGCGCAAGTGTTCCTCAAATATTCGGGTGACAACTTCTCCCATTCTTCTTTAATAGTATCTTCCAGACTTTCTCGTAATAGTTTTGCTCATAGTCATTCTCTTCTTTCCATTATAAACAGTCTTTATGGACACTCCAACTATTTTTGAAATCTCCTTTGGTGTGACGAGTGCATTCAGCAAATCACACACTCTTTGACATTTGCTTTCCTGATTACTCATATGGGCAAAAGTTTCTGAAAAGGTATGGATAATAGTGTTAGGTATGATTATGACATCAATATATGTTTGGTTTCAAAACAACTGACGTAGTGCCTGCTGAGAAAAAACAACTAAATGTTCATTGTAAATTTTGCTTCCCCACCCTGTAAAGATAATTGGACTGTTTTTATCCCGATATCCCCCCTTTCCGACCAAGGACGGCAAATGCCAGATTATTTTAAGTCTTATATCGGGTCGTCCAATGACCAAAGGGTTGGCGGTTAGAATCCTGGCTCCGACTGTCCACATGTTGAAGTGTCCTTGGGCAAGACATTGAACCCTTAATTGCTCCCAGTATGGTTTGCACTGTAAAAAAAAAATCTGTAATTTAACAGAATTTTCACTGTTTATTTCATAGATTTTTCCTGTATTTTTAAGATACGGGAAAATATGAATGAAATAACAAAATAGACTGTGATTTTACACGTTAAATGTAAAATAACATGAAAAAACTGTAACTGTGAATAACCATAAGATTTCCATTTTTTAAAAGACATTTTTTTCTTTTTTCACAGAAAAATAGTTAAAATACATTTGCAAATGTATCGTAATTTCACAAATATTTCTTTTCTATTCATGAGATTAAACTGTTAATTTAAAATGTAATACTGTAAAATAAAATGAAATAAAATGAGATAAAATTACTGACAATTAACTGTTAAAGAAGTATTTGTTCTGTAAGTTTAACCAGACTTATTTGTTAATTGACAAATATCTTGTGTAATTACAGGAGGTTTCACAACAAAAATGTTGAATTTTTTTTTTTTTTTTTGAATGTATAACATGTATAAGCACTGATAAACTGTCCAAATACAGTTTTTATCAGTGGATTGTACAACTGAGTCTCATTGAAAAGTATTTATATATATATTTATAGGTAATTTGATTGTTTTAATACATGAAAATATTCTTTATTAAACATTAAAAAGTAAAAAAAAAAAAAAAAAAAAAGCAAAATCTCATGTAAAGTTAGGGCAAAAAACTGTATGTTAATTATGGAAAATTACCGTATTTTTATGAGATGGTTATTTTTCGTTATTTAACAGTATTTTTTAGCACCCCAGCTGCCGGAATAATACCGTTTTTTTACAGGTTCTTTTTTTACAGTGTGGCAGCGCCTTGCATGGCAGCAGCTGCCTACTGGTGTATGAGTGTGTGTGTGTGAATGGGTGAATGTTGGGCTTTGTAAAGTGTTTTGGGCACCATGAAGGTGTATAAAATGCACTATATACGTTCAGTCCATTTACCATTTATTTATATTTATAGGATTAAACTGTGGTCTGAGGTGTGTTAAGAGTGAATTTCTTCAAATAATTAGTTCCGAAATGTGTTGGCGCCGACAATCATAAGTATGAAATTTGTTCAATATTTACGACCAAAAATCTTCATTTGTGTGCGGAAAGCTGACGACTCCTGCATCATGACTCCGTGAATTGTGACATGGATTGAAATGTAGCCAATCAAGAAGCGAACTGACTGAGGAACAAGGAAGATGGCGTCAATAAAATAAAACAAACATGGCCGAACTGAAACATAAAGTTCGTTGGACCTCAGAAACCAAACTTATTGCATGGTTGCGGTTCTATGGGTACTGACAGATGAATGTATGTGTATGTATGTGGCTGTCATATGCTGCTATGAATGTTTTGCATTTGTTTGTTTGTCCCTAATTGTTTGGATGTCCAATAAGGCAGGGTAACTGTGAACTGAATTGCCCTTCGGGGATTAACCCTTTCATGCATGAATTATGAGCACTTTAGTCAGTATTTTTATCTTTAGTGTTTTTATTTCTCTTTAGGCATGAAAAAAAATATGCAAATTAATTTTTTTATGAACCTATTTTTCGTGGAGTCATAAAAAATGTCCACTCATCTGAACACCAAGTGTTTAATTTATGAAGCAAAGAAACATGTATTTAAAACTCATCATCAGAAAGTGATATACTGTGTGAAAACTATGAAACAAAAACATTTTTAATGCCACATAAATGCCAAACAAACTGAATTGCTAAATCGCTAATGTTTTCTCACATTTTATCATACTCTAGTATTAGTTATTACTCATTTCATGGAGATAATATCCTCCTGAGACCCAGGAATTTGATAGTTTTAGCTTTTTTTACATTAAAAAATTGTCTTGATTGGAAACTGCATAATGCAACAGTTTTTTCATAAACATTTAATCATAATTTTTATTTTTTGATTGATTTTTCATGGAATGTCCTTTGCAATGCATCGTATTTTTAAAGTAAAACTGTCAAACTTTTGTCCCCTACAGAGGACAAAATGCATTGCTGGGTCTCAGGAGGATATGCAAAAAAAAAAAAAAAAAAAAAAATTGTTTCAGAAAACTTTTAATTACAGTCTAATAACAAGTAGCAACTGATTTACACTCACACATATTACTGCAGATCAGGTTTATCATGAGCAGCAAAGTAAGAATAATTGTATGAATTTCATTGTATGGGATTATGCATAAGCGTCCACTGTGTTGGCTGATATGGAACTAAAACAACAAAACCCATGAATATACAAGAGAACAGCTGTAGAAGAACTGTCCACTGGAGTGACCACTATGCATGAAAGGGTTAATAAAGTAGTCTGAATCTGAAATTCTGGATTTTTCCGTCAAAAATAGTCCCAAGAACACCATCATTGCTTCCTCTCGTATGTCCTCTTCTGTGTTGCGTGTTGTGTTTTCCAGTTGTTGCCAGGTTTCTTCTTCTTTTTTGTTAGATCACGTTTGATCACATGAGATGTCTGGCTTGGAGGACTAGATTCTACACTCAAAAAAATAATTAAGCCAAAAATGTTGACTTTATGTATTTTAATTACATGTAAATTTTCCATGTAATTTTATTACATAAGTTTAATGTAAAGAGTTGCATTTAATACAATGTTTTTTCTATCATATTGAGTCAGTATAAATAAATTAAATACCTTCAGTCAGATTTGCTTTAGTTAATGCAAACTTTTACATAAACTGTGTTTGACTGTGATGCTCAGCCTTTTTATGTCATCTAGTAAATAAATTTTACTTTATTTGTTTAGATTCACTTTATACTAAGCGTATTCACATTATGTTTGACTTTTTCGGATAAATAAACTTTAAATTTCATATATTTCAGTTATATTTTACTTTAAACTAGAAGCACTCGGAGAGCGCAGACCTCCGCCAAGGCTGATCAGTGGGCCCCCCCACCCCCGATCACCACCAAAATTTAATCATTTGTTCCTTGTGCCAGTATCAACATTTCCTGAAATTTTTATCCAAATTAAAGGCACAGTAGGCCAAAAAGTAAGGGCACCCCCATTTTTTAGATAAATTGAGATAAAATCCGCCTTCTGGATCAGATCCGGATCAGCCTTTGAAATGTGATAGAGGACCCCATTGTCAATTCCTGAGTTAAATTTCATGAGTTTTGGTCAATAATTAAGCGAGATATTGGGAAACGAAAATTTTGGCCCCATTTACCACAATGTTAACGAAAATTTCAAAGTGATCCAGAATCCAGGATTTCTTCCAGATCACCCCCAAAAGTTAATCATTTCATCCTTATCCCATTTCCAACAAACCCTGAAAATTTCATCAAAATCTGTCCATAACTTTTTGAGTTATGTTGCACACTAAGGGACAGACAAACAAACAGACAGACAAACCCTGGCAAAAACATAACCTCCTTGGCGGAGGTAAAAATATTACTTCATGTTTATTAGAGCCAAGAATCTTTTTTTTGAGTGTAGATTGGTGGTGAGACAGAATCATGTGTGCGGTGTGCTGTGTTGAGACTATCGAACACACCACAGAATACGATCAAAACTGTTCAGTGCCTGATTTTTTATCGTCATGTGTGAGGTCTGTAACATTAAAAAAAATCTCTTCAGATTTAGAAAATCCTTATGCGTCTACTCCGCTTAAGTATCACTTGTTCAGTCACAGAATAAATGCAGGTAAAGCAGGATTTGGGTGTCGCTGCACCTAAGCAGATGGAAATCTTGTCCCAGATTACACATGTTTAGTCTGTGGCTGAGTATTTATCCCTTCACTGCTTTAATCTAAGCCGATGTGTGACAGACTTTGGTGTCGCTATTACTTGTTAGCTTTGCAGTTGATACCTCCCATTACAACTACTGCACTTAGTCAACATCACCAACAACTATAGTTGAGCGTAATTTGCATGTAGAGATATTTAAAAACACGGAGATTAGCGTGGAGTTCTAAGCGCATCTTAATCCACACATATATGAAAAATATTTATATTTCTGAAACTATAATTCAGTGATTATCCCTCAAAGTATGACAGTCGTAAGTTGCGTTAATGCCTTGTGTTAGCGTCTCTCTTTAATGTTGGCACATGCATTTTCAGAGATAGAGCCGCAGTCTTTGAAGTCTGTCAGCTCCTATATCCTATTAAATATCAAATATATGTGTTTGTCCTTCCGGTACTCTCCATAAAGCAACAATTCTACCGTCACACATCGAATACTGACCTAACTCTCTTCAAGTATTTTCTATTCAGTGTCTGAGACTACGGTAACCCTTGTCATTATTGCTAAAATCGCTCATGATAAAGCAGTGGTTCTCAAACTTTTTCGAACAAACACCCTTTTACGTCATCATGAGCCTCCTGTTGACCCCCCCTGAAAGAAAATGTGCGCTCCGTAGGTAACAGCCTGTTGCGCCGCATTATGTAATAAATTCCCATTATGTAATAAAAGTTCAAAATGTAATAAGAATGTCACGTCATCTTGTAGCAAAGCAGCATTTTGTAATAAACTACCTCAATGCGTTATGTAGTAAATTTTTTCACATTATGTAGTAAGTTATTGCAATTTGAGAAATTTATTACACATATTTATTTTTTAAAAAATGTAATAACATGGTTCATTATGTAATAACAATCCAAAAAATTCATATAATTTTAGAGCAATTTAGAAGAAATTAGTCACATGAGCTACAGGTAATGGAATCAGAACTTTAACCACACAGTTTAAAGATTAATTTAGCACATTACATTTTCCTGAAAATAAAAATGTGTCAAGTGCATTTTGTAATAAATTTCTCAAATTGTAATAACTTACTACATAATGTGAAAAAATGTACTACATAATACATTGAGGTAGTTTATTACAAAATGCGTCAGTTTATTACATAATGCGGCTTTATTACAAGATGACGTAACATTCTTATTACATTTTGAACTTTTATTACATAATGGGAATTTATTACATAATGCCACTCAACACAGCCTCCTTACCTCATCATTGTCCTCCTTGTCGTGCCCATCCCCCCTCCAAAACAAGTTGTTGAGCAGGGGGGGAGTGGTACTACCGAAGACCAGGGGGTGTAGCTCAATAGGTGTTGCGACATACCCTGTAGCGATGGGGGGGGGCACGGCACAGCATGGCATAACATGCTGCTTGACATTAATGATGTCCCGATCTGGATTTTTTTGCTTCCGATCTAATTTTTTTTTTAGGATCAGTTTTGCAGATACCGATCCAATACTGACTTTTTACAGTAAAATTTTGATTTAAATTTGGAGTCATTATTTATAGGTCATGCTATTATTACCTCCGCCAGAAGGTATTGTGATCGCTTTGCTTTGTGTGCGTTTGTTTGTTTGTTTGTTTGTTTGTTTGTTTGTTAGCAAGATAACTCAAAAAGTTATGGACGGATTTTCATGAAATTTTCAGGAAATATTGATACTGGCACAAGGAAGAAATGATTAAATTTTGGTGAGGATCAGAGGTGGGGTTTGGTCCAATCAGAAGGAGGAGTGGACTCACATCATCAGAATGACCACAAATGAAGGAAAAAATGCAAAAAAAATGACGAAAATACAAAAATTAAATGAACACAAATGAGGGAAATAATGAACAAAATGCACAAAAATGAAGAAAATACAAAAATAAAATGAACACAAATGAAGGAAATAATGAACAAAATGCACAAAAATGAAGAAAATACAAAAACAAAATGAACACAAATGAAGGAAATAACGAACAAAATGCACAAAAATGAAGAAAATATAAGAATTAAATGAACACAAATGAAGGAAATAACGAACAAAATGCACAAAAATACAAAAATTAAATGAACACAAATGAAGGAAATAATGAACAACATGCACAAAAATGAAGAAAATACAAATACTGAACAACATTAAGAAAAATGAATATAAAATACAATGAAGAAAAATTAGGAAAATAATGAAGAAAATGAAGAAAAATGAAGAAAATATAAAAACATAATGACCAAAAATGAAGAAACTATTGAACAAAATGAACAAAAATGTATATGAAACAAAATGAAGAAAATATAAAAATAAAATGAAGAAAAATGAAGACAATAACAAAGAAAAATGAAGAAAATATTTTAAAAAATGAACAAAATAATCAACAAAATTAACAAAAATGAAGAAAATATATGCTAAATATATGCTTTTCTTGTTTTACTTGAGATCACAATTGGGCTGAATGTGGAACCTGAACTAAAACAACTATGACACCTTTGACTCTTCATAACTTCAGTATAATTTTTGCACTTTCCAAATTCATACAGTGGGACGAATTAGAACCTTAGACGGGCCAGTTTTGGCCCACGGGCCGTATGTTTGCACATCTATAGACAGGTCTGTCCATGGATAATATGGGGGCGGAGGGTGTTCTGCGTCGTATGTTAGTGATGTACACATCAGCAGGCTACTCGTGGGGCGGGTCAAAAGAATGTCATTTTTTTTGAGGGGTGGGTTGGTTTGGTCAAATAATTCCACAAAAGTCCAGTGGGTTGAAAAAAACCCAAAACAGACTCACGCATCACGATAAAGTGAAAGTGAAACCTATAGACGTTTTACTACCGTACTTTCCAGACTATAAGCCACACCCACCCCGTCTCCAACGTCTCACCATCGATTCATTGATGCCAAGCTTACATGCACCAGCTCTATTTCCTTCTTCGTCAGCCGGATCGATCGTTAGCCCAGAAAACATAAATTAGCCACATCATTTTGTTCACAGTGTGCGGAAAAAAGTAGCGACTTATAGGCTGGAAAGTACGATAATTCTTCTAAGCCTCCCTTTGTTGTGCAGCTAATTTTCCTTTCCCATACGTTCGGAAACTTTAATTTGAGGGAGCAGGACTTGTGTTTACCCCCGCCCCAGAACCAGGTCTAAATCGGCCCGATCTCGTTACTAAATCCGATCTTCTAAAAATGCCAGATCGGCAGCAAGCTGTAGATCGGATCGGGACATCCCTACTTGACATTGATACTTATACAGACTAACACCCCCCCCCCCCCCCCCCCATATCGCCCCCCTCTCAGCTTTCTCATTCCAAACGCCCCCCGACGGTATCCCAACGCCCCCCGTTGAGAAACAGCCATAAATGGCTGAAGCACCTTTCGTAAAGTCTTTTCTCCTCGTTGGAATTCTACAGGTATGGTCTGCAACACCGAAAAAGTCATATAATTGTCAATCTTCTTTTTTAAGTTGAAGTTTCAGCGGGCAGCTCTGAACTCATAGGTCAAAAATATAATATTTTTATCAGACCGAATCAATAAATAATATTAAATCAAATATAGATTACAGCCAGATAAAAGAAGGCCTTTTCAAAATGCACCCAGACTGGTCGGTTCACAGTTCTCCATCACAGAGTCGTACATGCAGGACAAACACATTCTTGCAAATCTGACGTGAGTTGCAGAGCGATTCAACGTTGCTTGCAGTTATTCGACTTCTTCAACGCCATCTCTTATATATTATATTTAATTTGGATTTGGAAAAACAGCTTCCCTCTGTCTTTTCCGTTCCAGTGCTTTCTAAAAAATCCCCCTCTGCTTTATGTTCGAGTGGTTTGATGTCTCTCCTTATCATCGTAAATGTGTTTCCTCCTGCCACGATTCTTATTCACTTCACTGAGACTCGCACTAAGCCTGGCAGTATGCCCCGGTCATGTTAACATTCACGCTAAACCTTTTCCAGATATTTTTTTTAATAAATCCGACTCATCAGTTGCGTCACGGCGCCGGCGCTGCTCCGCTTTAATACGTGACTCCGACCTCGGGGCAGTATCAGTCACCGGGCACGGCTCTGACCTTAAAGGCACGGCCAACCTTTTAATAGCACTCTTAACTTGTTGTGTCATATGCATAATGGCAAAAGTGGTTTGAATGCTGAAAAGAGATTTCTTGTTGCTTTTTTTATACTTTTATCACAGCCATGCAGAATGAAATGCACATCCTCAGCTCTACGGATTTATGAGTTGCAATTTAATTGGAAGGAATTAGTGGATATTTAGCTTCTAATATCCATCAAATTAATCTCTAACTCTGTGTTTCTGTTTCCCCTCCTCTCCCTCAGGAAAATCCAGAATGGCTTCCGGGATTAACCTCTGCTCTTGGTAGAACTACTCAGAAGTTCACTTTCATTCGCATGGCAGCTCCTATATTGGAAATACCATAATGTAAATGAATCTTGTTTTTTCCTTATTAAACCTTCATCTCTGGACCATGAATCTTAAAGGATCTACGTGGATTGTTGCCTACTTTGAAAGGATTTAGAAATTGGTTTTGCCTGGACTACTGCGTGGGCCTGCAGCGGTGGCTAGCGGTGGTGGTTGCAGCGGTGGTGGTTGCAGCGGCGGCGGCGGTGGGCGGATCTTACCACCTTCAAACACAAGGATAATTTTACAAACGCTTGCGCCACCATGAGGATATCCACCACCTCCTGTCTTTGTCCCTTTCTGGTTTGCCTCTGCTTCATCCAGAGGTGTTACGGGGCAAGCCACCATGTGCCCGCCAAGGTACCCTCCAAGAACCAGACCAAACTGGCCAATGGGGAAACGGAGGTGCATCACAGGCCAAAACGTGGCTGGATCTGGAACCAATTCTTTGTTTTAGAAGAACACATGGGACCAGATGCTCAATATGTGGGAAAGGTAAGCTGTTATTGAACTGACTACAACAGTAAAAAAAATCATCTTTTGATCCTAGGAAACTTGCTTTACTTGGCATTTTTCTTCCTCTTCTTGTTTATTGAGAAATGGGTTACAGCGGGGAGCGAGCTGCTCGACTGAGGTAGAACGCCACGTCAGCGGTATTCGCTATTTTTTTTTTTTTTTTGCATCTTCTGATGTGGAAATTCAGATCTCATTTATGAAAGTCTGTTTTTTATGTCATTATAATGTCCTTCCAAGTCCTTCTCATGATAATGTCCAAAAAATGTTTTATTCTCTGTAATTAAGGTGTTCCTCTCAGCATGTCTAGCAATTCTGCAAACCCCGCTTTATTCAAGAATGGATTAAGTTTAGAAGTAAAAATAGCCCCCTCTACATCAAGACATCTTTGAACTGAAATATTAGCTCTGATCTTTCTTTGGGAAATGAAGCCAGATTTGATCTCTAGGTGAGAAATAAACCACCACAATGCAAAAATTGGACAGTAGTGCAATGGGAGACATGGTAAAAGTCGTAGTTAGATATTTTTATGGATTTAATTTCAGTGTCATTTCATAGAGGGATGTTCTTTATGTCGAAAGTACAGTTGTGGGTGTTCCACTCACTTGTTCAGAGGGCACGGTGTAGTTTGGTTGTTGGTGGTTGGTGGTGACTTTTTTTTTTTTTTTGCATCTTCTGATGTGGAAATTCAGATCTCATTTATGAAAATCTGTTTTTTATGTCATTATAACGTCCTTCCAAGTCCTTCTCATGATAATGTCCAAAAAAAAAAAAAAAAAAAAAAAAAAAAAAAAAAATATATATATATATATATATATATATATATATATATATATATATATATTCTCTGTAATTAAGGTGTTCCTCTCAGCATGTCTAGCAATTCTGCAAACCCCGCTTTATTCAAGAATGGATTAAGTTTAGAAGTAAAAATAGCCCCCTCTACATCAAGACATCTTTGAACTGAAATATTAGCTCTGATCTTTCTTTGGGAAATGAAGCCAGATTTGATCTCTAGGTGAGAAATAAACCACCACAATGCAAAAATTGGACAGTAGTGCAATGGGAGACATGGTAAAAGTCGTAGTTAGATATTTTTATGGATTTAATTTCAGTGTCATTTCATAGAGGGATGTTCTTTATGTCGAAAGTACAGTTGTGGGTGTTCCACTCACTTGTTCAGAGGGCACGGTGTAGTTTGGTTGTTGGTGGTTGGTGGTGACTTTTTTTTTTTTTTTTTGCATCTTCTGATGTGGAAATTCAGATCTCATTTATGAAAATCTGTTTTTTATGTCATTATAACGTCCTTCCAAGTCCTTCTCATGATAATGTCCAAAAAAAAAAAAAAAAAAAAAAAAAAAAATATATATATATATATATATATATATATATATATATATATATATATATATATATATATTCTCTGTAATTAAGGTGTTCCTCTCAGCATGTCTAGCAATTCTGCAAACCCCGCTTTATTCAAGAATGGATTAAGTTTGGAAGTAAAAATAGCCCCCTCTACATCAAGACATCTTTGAACTGAAATATTAGCCCTGATCTTTCTTTGGGAAATGAAGCCAGATTTGATCTCTAGGTGAGAAATAAACCACCACAATGCAAAAATCGGACAGTAGTGCAATGGGAGACATGGTAAAAGTCGTACTTAGACATTTTTATGGATTTAATTTCAGTGTCATTTCATAGTGAGTGATGTTCTTTATGTCGGAAAGTACAGTTGTGGGTGTTCCACTCACTTGTTCAGAGGGCACGGTGTAGTCTGGTTGTTGGTGGTTGGTGGTGACTTTTTTTTTTTTTTTTTGCATCTTCTGATGTGGAAATTCAGATCTCATTCATGAAAGTCTGTTTTTTTATGTCATTATAATGTCCTTCCAAGTCCTTCTCATGATAATGTCCAAAAAAACTCTATAATTAAGGTGTTCCTCTCAGCATGTCTACTAATTCTGCAAACCCCGCTTTATTTGAGAATGGATTAATTTTGGAAGTAAAAATAGCCCCCTCTACATCAAGACATCTTTGAACTGAAATATTAGATCTGATTACTGATGTGATGTTCACGAACGAATCAAATCTTTTGAACGGCTCTTTGAAATGAACGATGGGAACCGAGTCTTTGTAAAGAGCCGTTCTTTTTTTTGTTTTTTTTGTTTTTTTTTTTGAGGGAGTGTCTGATTGCCTGTCAATTAAGCGTCACTGGGGAGGCATCGGGGAGGAGGAGAATGTATTTAAGTAATTGCAGTGATTAATCACTGTTGTGTTTTGTGCAATTTTTTCCGTATGTTTACACACATTTATTGTTCTTGTTTTGAGGAGAATAAAATGTTATTTCATAAGAAAATGTTTTATTTTCTTCTTCATTTTTAGGCTACAGACTAGTCCACATAATGTACCATGATGTTTTTTTTTTGTCAAATTCCATCATTTACCTAATGTCACCTCTCATGTCATGTATTTAGCCCACACATTTGAACTATTCTTTTTACGGTAAGATAATATTTACTGCTGCGTCAATTAAACACCTTTAAAATGTAATGTCAATCATCACATGTAGTCATTAAAACATTGGTGTTTCAAAATAATGCAAAAAACATAAAAGAACCAGTCTTTCGAATGGCTCTTTTCAGTGAACGGCTCCCTTCAAAGAGCCAAAAGTCCCATCACTAGATCTGATCTTTCTTTGGGAAATGAAGCCAGATTTGATCTCTAGGTGGGAAATAAACCACCACAATGCAAAAATTGGACAGTAGTGCAATGGGAGACATGGTAAAAGTCGTAGTTAGACCATTTTATGGATTTAATTTCAGTGTGATTTCATAGCGAGTGATGTTCTTCATGTTGGAAAGTACAGTTGTGGGTGTTCCACTCACTTGTTCAGAGGGCACAGTGTAGTCTGGTTGTTGGCGGTTGGTGGTGACTTTTTTTTTTTGTTAGCTCCACAATAAGCCACAGGGAGCTGGTTAAGTCTTCTGCTTGCAGATTGCCTGCCCTTATCTCCTGAAATGTGAAAATGTGTTTCTCCGCTGCAGTGATCATTATTCTAGGCACTCAGGCACAGACTAATCCCTTCAACTGCACTCTGAGAGAAAGAGAATGAGAAAGGCAGAACGCTCCTCTGACTGCACATATGTTTGCATTTCAACAACAGTACAATTTGAGGAGGGAAAACAGAGAAAAGAGGGATGACATGCCTGAAAAAATGGTAAGGCGAAGAAAAAAATAAAAAAATTAAATAAATAATACAAAAAAAAAAACAAAAAAAAACGGCACAACAACAAATATCACTTTCCACCTCAAATGTTTGTTTATTAAATAAACCTGGGGTCTTATTCACGAATGCACTTTCCAGGCTGACAAAGCAGGAAAGAAAGGTTATTTATTGGTGAAACATGTTTTTGCTAATATTATTTGATGCATGAATGAACCATAAAATCCCACAGCGACAACCAAAACAATTCCCCGGCATTTATGAGTCATTGTGTTCTGACTGTTAGACAAAACTGAAGATATTTTTTTTTTTTGCTGCATATTCAAAAGCGTCACATGGTCAGTGCTGTAACCGCATGAAGGTACGGCTACTCTGGCCTTTTGCTTTGAAGTTGATGATTGGTTTTCCAGCTGAAAGTCCTACTTCTACTCTTAGCTTAAGGGTGTTGTTGTTGTTGTTGTTCCATGTCTGCATGTTTCTATATATGTGTGTGTGTGTTTGTGTGTGTGGTTGGTACCGCTGATGAAAGCAAAATAAACATGAACTGCTAATCCTGGATGATAATAAAGCACTGAGAAGAAACATAAACATTATTAAGGAATCAATTTGACATGCATGTTTAAAGCGATGAGGTCTCCAGATGGTTAGCACAAAAAACATTTAATTATGTGGGTTGGGACTGGTGTGCAGTGTCCTAATGTGGCCAGGAGACAGAATGACCCTTAATTAGACGAAGAGGCAGGAGACAAGCGAGGAGGAGGAGGAGGAGGAGAACGAGGAGGAGGATTAATGCACTTGGCATGTACTGCTCTGTATTGTTTTTTTTTGCTCCCTGCTCTTGATTAAAAACTGTGGACATTAGCAAGTAGCAAATGAGCAGCTCAGCTACAGGGAATTGCAGACACCGTCTTTGTCGATAATTGCTTTAATCAAAAAGCGTTAGGTTTTAAACTGATGCGTCATGATAAGAAAGGTGTTAAACACTGCACAGAGAAATTGCATTCTAATTATTATGCAGCCCGACGTAAAAAAAAAAAAAAACAACAAAAAACTGCCATATGCCGAGGAATCGACAAGGTCAAACATAATACAAACACGCTGCATATTAACACGTAAAGACCCAAACAGCCAAAAGCATCTACTGATCTAAAATGTTTAATAACTTCTGATCCATTAATCCTATCAATACATGTAAATAATTGGTGCAAAATATAGTTTGTCGTCTTTTCATGGTCGTCAGATATGAGTTTTTATGAACATCTACATGATCAGTAAATTAAATACAGGAAAATACCTGGTTTTCTCTTAAAAAATGGAAAATGCAGAGGATAATATTATATTAAATGGTGATAAAACACTTAAAAAAGGTTAGAGACAAAAAAATAAAAATAAAAAAAATAACCCATAAAGACCCAAACATTCACCATCGACCGTAAGCATTGACTGATCTAAACTGTTTAATTCCTGTTGATCCATTAATCCTATCAATACATGTAAATAATTGGTGCAAAATACAGTTTGTCATCTTTTCATGGTCATCAGATATGAGTTTTTATGAACATCTACATGATCAGTAAATTAAATATAGGAAAATATCTGGCTTTCACATTAAACAAATGCTAAATGCAAGAGGATAATATTATAAAAAATGATGATAAAACTCTTGAGAAAGGTTAAAACAAAACAAACATAACAACAAAAATTATTTTTTAACCCACAAAGAACCAAATATACCAAATCATCTACTGATCTAAACTGTTTAATACCTGTTGATCCATTAATCCTGTCAATCCATGTAAATAACTGGTGTTAAATGCAGTTTGTCGTCTTTTCATGGTCATCAGATATGACCCATTTGGACATAATTTGAGTTTTTATGAATATCTACATGATCAGTAAATTAAATACAGGAAAATACCTGGTTTTCACTTAAAAAATGCAAAATACAGAGGATAGTATTATATTAAATGGTGATAAAACACTTAAAAAAGGTTAATTAAAGACAAAAAAAAAAAAAAAAATTTAACCCATAAAGACCCAAACATTCACCATCGACTGTAAGCATTGACTGATCTAAACTGTTTAATACCTGTTGATCCATTAATCCTGTCAATACATGTAAATAATTGGTGTTAAAAGCAGTTTGTCGTCTTTTCATGGTCATCAGATATGACCCATTTGGACGTTCAGAGGCTCTGTAGTTACCATGGAAACACCATCATCTTCTACAACATTGATTCACCAGTAAAACCCATGGAGTTGGATCAATGACAGTGGATGAACACACTGGGTTTATGTTGAGTTATTGATATTTTTTTTTTAGATTTTTCTTCAGTTTTCTCTATTTCTGACATAAATTTCAACTTTAATTTGAGTTTTTATGAACATCTACATGATCAGTAAATGAAATACAGGAAAATACATGGTTTTCAGATAAAAAATTCTAAATGAAAAGAATAATATGAGAATAAATGATGATAAAACACTTGAGAAATTAAAGTTAAATAGAGACTAAAATTATTATTTTTTTTAACCCATAAAGACTCAAACAACCACCAACAACCAAAAACATCTCCACATCTAAACTGTTTAATACCTGTTGATCCACTAATCCTGTCAATCCATGTAAATAATTGGAGCTGACTGCATCAAGGTAACTGTGCTAATTCTTGAAGATTGTAATGAAATTTCTATTTTTAACCCATGAAGACCCAAACATCCACTGGTGACCAAAACCATCCATTGATCTAAAATGTTTAATACCTGTTGATCCACTAATCCTGTCAATCCATGTAAATAATTGGCGTAAAATACAGTTTGTCATGTTTTCATGGTCAATATATATGACCATTTGGACATTCAAGAGTAGTAGTTACCGTGGAAACACTGTCATCTTCTACAACATTCATTCACCAGTAAAACCCATGGAGTTGGATCAATGACAGTGGATGTAGACACTTGTTTTATGTTCAGTTATTGATATCTTTGTTGATAAAGTCACTTTTTCTTCAGTTTTCTCTGATAAGTTTCAACTTTAATCTGAGTTTTTATGAACATCTACATCACAGGTGTCAAACATGCGGCCCAGGGGCCGAAACCGGCCCGCCAAAGGGTCCAATTTGGCCCCTGTGATGAATTGGTGAAATGCAGAAATTACACTGACGATATTAACATTCAAGGATGTTAGAATCATTTTAGGTCAATTCAATCTCAAGTGGGTCAGAGCAGTAAAATACTATCATAATAACCTAGAAATAATGAAAACTACACATTTTTTTCTCTTTGTTGTAGTGTAAAAAGAAAAGTAAAATTACACAAAAATGTTTACATTTACAGACTAGCCTTTTGCAAAAAATGTGAATAGCCTGAAATTTCTTAAGAGAAGTATATGGAATTGTACCAATATTCTGCCTCTTACTAAATGTTTTGTGTATTTGTAGATCCACTGTGATCTGTAAGCTGTGATTCACATGTATAAATGATAAACTGAGGCGTAATATTGTTAAAATTGCACTGATTTTTCTTAAGAATTTTCACGTTGTTCATATTTGTTCATGTTATGTTCAAATACGGTTCGTAGATGTAAACATTTTCATTACAGAATTTGACTTTTTCACTCAAAAACAGAAAAAAAATTAGGAGTTGACATTATTTATAAATTCTTATCCTATTATTTATATTATTTTACTGGTCCGGCCCACTTTAGATCATGTTAGGCTGAATGTGGCCCCTGAACTAAAAGGAGTTTGACACCCCTGGTCTACATGATCAGTGAATTAAATACAGGAAAATACCTGCTTTTCACTTAAAAAACGCAAATGCAGAGGATAATATGATAATAAATGGTGAAAAAACACTTGATAAAGTTTAAATAGAGACAAAGATTCATTTTTTTAATTGCCACAAAAGTAGCACTGGGTCTTTATGGGTTCAGAGTCGGAAACTCGGCAGTTGTTTGTAACATCATGTGCAGCAACTCTGTCACATAAAGGATAGCAAAGAGTGACTTTTGTGAAAAAGTGAAGCGGCCAGTCTGTCAAGAACATTTTTAATCCCCCTGAGGTATCCCATAATCCCTAGTGACACCTTTCTGGGGGGTTGATGTGTTGGGGAAATGACAGCTTTGTGCATGAGTGAGAAGCAAACGCTTGGTAGGGGACAAGCCTTGTCCAGATACGAGATAGAAGACAACCCATTATCCCAAAGGGAGGTGTGAATTTCTTCATGTCAATCAGCTCAGCGTGATGCTTTGAAGTTGTGGGCTAGGTTACAAACTCTATGGTAATTTCAGCAGATGATGCAAACACTCCAATCGTGAATAAATATGAGCCACAGTGAAGTGTTTGCTCACTGGTATTTGGGAGGACAGTGGGTAACTGTTGGATTTATTCACAGGTGTCAAACATGAGGCCCGGGGGCCAAATCCAGCCCGCCAAAGGGTTCAATCCGGACCCTGGGATGAATTTGTGAAATGCAAAAATGACACTGAAGATATGAACAATCAAAGATGTTAAAATTATTTTAGGTTAATTCAGTCTAAAGTGGATCAGGCCTGTAAAATACTATCATAATAACCTATAAATAATGAAAACTCTAATTTTTTCTCTTTGTTTTAGTATAAAAAAAAAAAAGTAAAATTACACAAGAATATTTACAGACTAGTCCAGTGGTTCCCAACCCTTTTTGGTTCATGACCCCATTTTAACATCACAAATTTCTGGTGACCCAATACATTTGAGACATTTTTGCTAAAATTAATTTGTTTTTGATCATGTAATAGTTTGCTATACTATGTTGCAAATAAATGTTAATTTTAGATGACATTTAGTCTATATAATGTATATTATTATGGACGGAGGCAGAAAATCCAGGTGTAGATTACTGCACAAAGTGAGAATTTGATTTTCCTTGGTCAGGATATGTACAGTCAGTCCAGCTTGGATTTACAAGGCTGACAATTAATACTGAACAAACAAAAACTCAAACTATGAATTATGAAAGAGCTGCAGCATCTGAAACCGACCACAATGAACATTTGACAGATAAACAGAACCACAGTGCTTCAGTTTCAGCTTCACAGTTTGTCTTTAATGGATTGGGATTGTCTCTCTCAACACAACATATACTGTATTTTTTATTAGTAAGTTGTTTTTTTTTTTTTTTTTTTATCAATTACTGGAAATTACAGGCAACCCCATGTGGGATCTCGACCCCAAGGTTGAAAAACACTGGACTAGCCTTTTCCAAAAAAAAAAAAAGAAAAAACGTGACTAATATGAAATCTCTTAAGAGAAGTATGTGGAATTTTAATAATATTCTGCCTGTTAGTTAATGTTTGGTGTATTTGTTGATCCACTGTGACCTCTAAGTTGTGATTCACATGTATAAATGATCAACTAAGGCATAATATTGTTAACATTCCACTCAATTTTCTTAAGAATTTGCAAGTTGTTCATATTTGTTTATGCTGTGTTCGGGTACACTGTAAAAAAACAACAACAAACAAACAAACAAAAAAAAACCTGTAAAAAAAAAACAAAAAAAAACAGTATTACTGTGGCAGCAGGGATGCCCCCCCCCCCCAAAAAAAAGTTAAATAACGGAAAATAACCATTTCATAAAAATATGGTAATTTTTCCATAATTAAAATACAGTTTTTTGCCCTAACTTTACATAAGAGTTGGCATATTTTTTTTTACTTTTTAATGTTTAAAAAAGTATATTTACATGTACTAAAAAAATTAAATTATATATATATATATATATATATATATATATATATATATATATATATATATATATATATATATATATTAGTCCTGTAACGGTACACGTACCGAACCGAACCGTTTCGGTACACACCTGTTCGGTTCGGTACACAGCTGTACCGAAACGGCACAGTCTGTTGAGAAAAAGAAAAAGGAACAAAAGACATTGTTTGATGCGGAACTTTAAATACGCGCAAGTTTCACACGGACATATTTAAGGACGCATACATTGACCCGAAATATGACATAGCAGCTGATATAAGGTAAAAAAAAAAAAAAAAAATTATGGTGAGAACCTGGAAGGAAGAGACTGAAGACCCTCCACCATCAGTCCAGTCCAGTTTGGGATCACTTCAGGTCCCGGTGAAAGACAACAACGAGGAAAGAGACGGAGATAAGACGAACGCTGTGTGGCCCCTGGGAGCTACAGTAGTTCTAAAACACACTAGCTCTGTCTGTCTCTCATGCACGCTGTATACCAGAGGAATAGAACTCGGAATTGGATGTTGAAAGTATATAGAAATAAAGTTTCACTTTCGTGTCACGCCAGCGTTAGTTACGTTAGTTATGGACCGGACCGGACCGGACCGCCCCCACGCACCCCCCCGGCTCCGACCAAAAAAAAAAAAAAAAACAAACAAACAAACAAACCATCCCCCAGACAAATCGCACCTTGCGTGTGCGCACACACGAGTACACAAAGTGTCCTAAACAGTTTGTTAGCTGTCCTAAAATAAATAATTTGGTTCAGTTTGTTGTCAGTGTTGCTCTTCAGTTTGTTTAAACAGAATACCAGTTTACCCTCCTGTTAATGCTGAACTACATGCAGAATTTTTTTGTTGATATTTTTATGCAGAATGTGATCTGACAGAACTGTGATTAGATTTTTGTTGTTTGTTCAAAACTACCTGTCAGAGAAAAGTGTAATACTAATGTTTAAAATACATTTAGTAATATTAATAATTTATTTTATTTTCTATTTGATTTATAGCAGCAGAATTATATTATTCCTGCTTTTCTATATTCTACTGTGTCCAAAAATTGGGGGAAAAATGTTCAAAAATTCAAATGTATTAAAGACATTTTGAGGGGTTTTCTTTCTTCCCGTACCGAACCGAAAAAAAAAAACGAACCGTGGCTTTGAAAACCGAAAACGTACCGAACCAAAAATTTTGTGTACCATTACAGGCCTAACATATATATATATATATATATATATATATATATATATATATATATATATATATATATATGTATATGTATATGTATATATATATATATATGTATATATATATATATATATGTATGTATATATATATATGTATATGTA
>NC_043976.1:30880381-30922881 GCF_902148855.1 Sphaeramia orbicularis
TGTTTCAGAAAGTAATATGTATGTATATATAAAGAAATGCTGATAAAAAAAACAGAACAAAACAAAGAAAGAAATATATGCATGGTGTACATATGTTCTTTCAGGTCTAACCTATTATTCTTTTAATGACTCATTTAACCCTTAAAGACCAAAAGCATCGACTGATCTATTTGGTTTAATACGTTTTGAGCCACTAATCCTACTTATGTATGGAAATAATTCAGATAAAATGCTTTTTTTTTTTTTTTTTTACAGTGGTATCAGATATGATCCATGTGGATGTTCAAAGGCTTCTTAGGGAATGACGAAACACCATCATCTTCTGTAACATTGATTCATCAGTAAAACTCATGTAGTTTGATAAATATAGACACTTGTATGTTCAGTTAATGACATATTTTGCCCCTTTTTCTTCAGTTTACTCTGCTTTTACATAATAACCTTTGAATTTACTGTGAGCTTTTATGAACACCTGCATGATCAGTAAATTAAACATAGGAAAATACTTTCTAGAGCACAGCTGTCAAACATGTGCCCCGGGGGCCAAAACCGCCCCCCCTCTTTAATTTAACAGAATTATCACAGTTTATTTTACAGATTTTTCCTGTGTTTTTAAGATAAAGGAAAATATCAATGAAATGACAAAAATAGACTGTGATTTTACACGTCAAATGTAAAATAACATGAAAAAACTGTAACTGTGAATAACCATAAAACTTCCATTTTTTAAAAGAATTTTTTTTCTTTTTTCACAGAAAAATAGTTAAAATACATTTGCAAATGTATCATAATTTCACGGATATTTATTTTCTATTCATGAGATTAAACTGTTAATTTAAGTTTAATACTGCAAAAAAATAAATAAATAAAACGAGATAAAATTACTGACAATTAAACGTAAAAGAAGTATTTGTTCTGTAAGTTTAACAAGACTTGTTTGTTAATTGACAAATATCTTGTGTAATTACGAGAGGTTTCACAAGAAAAATGTTGAATAAATGTATTTTTGTGAATGTATAACATGTATAAGCACTGATAAACTGTCCAAATACAGTTTTCATCAGTGGATTGTACAACTTAGTCTCATAGAAAATTTTATATAAATATATATATATAAATATGTATATATATATATATGTGTGTGTGTGTGTGTATATATATATATGTATATGTGTGTGTGTGTGTGTAATTTGATTGTTTTAATACATGTAAATATTCTTTATTAAACATTAAAAAGTCAAAAAAATATGCAAAATCTCATGTAAAGTTAAGGCAAAAAACGGTATTTTAATTATGGAAAATTACCGTATTTTTATGAGATGGTTATTTTCTGTTATTTAACAGTATTTTTTCGGCACCCCAGCTGGAGGAATATTACGTTTTTTTGTTTTTTTTTTTACAGTGTATTATTAACATTGCACTTATTTTTCTTAAGAATTTGCAGGTTGTTCATATTTGTTCATGTTATATTTGAGTACAATTCGTAGATATAAACGTTTTCATTACGGAATTTTACTTTTTCACTCAAAAGTTCGTATCCTATTATTTATATTATTTTACTTTATTTCACTTATGCTATTGGTAGTTCCGAGAGACAGGTGTTGTTTTGAAAAGATTAATCATTATCTGGGAAGGAATAAAATGCTCCTGTACTAGCACGTTTTTGTTCCAGTTACACCCAAAAAAAAAAAAAAAGGATAAAACATACTAAAAAGGGCCAAGTATAATCGACGCAATAACTGCAGAAAATAAAACTCCTGTCCATGCAGCCATGTATAACTTCCAGAGCGCATTTCCCTGTCATCTTGTTAGCATTTAAACATATTAGCGCCATTTAGACACTTGAGACTAAAGCATTTACTTTCACTCGGTGCCAGAGGAAAAAGGCAGAAACTCCGTGTTGATTCCATTTCTGTCTGGTCCAAATATTAAAAATTCCGCAGTACAGAGTCAACGCCATGAAACGAGTGTCAGGGTTGCTTTTGGGATTTTAAATAATCTCATTACTGTACATCAAGAAGTCAACCGTGCTGGTGGGAAGACAACGATTCATTCTGCTTTCTCCGCCGCAGATGTCAAAATAGAGGACAACTATTAGGGCGGATCTCTTAGCATCTTCAGCACGCCCCTCATCACTGTCTCTTGATGTACAGTCATTAGCCGAGCGCTCCATCATCACGGTTTACTGTGACTGTTACAAATCAATCGAAGACGAAGCGGGTCTCGGAGGAGTTGATTGGGAGGGGAGCGTGGCCAAAAATGTGGTGATAATCACACAATCAAGCACGCCCACATAAAAACTGATTAAGTCCCCTTGAGTGAAGTATAAGAGCCGAGATTTAATCAGAAACCAACCCATCCCCCTTCGCTAATTGCGAATATGAAGCCAAGGCGCTGATCATTAGCTAGCACATAGCTTACTAATTTCTCCAAACCCCCACCACCTCCGACTCCTACCTTGCACATTACTGAATGCTCCACACTCTGACACTGGGCTTCATTTTCTTATTTGTGCATCCGCAGAGTCACATTCACTAACGAAGTGATGCGGTTTTAATGAATATTTCCGAACCGACTGGAGTAAATGTCACCGCTGTTTGTCCAGTGCCTGTCTAATTACAGAAGAGTCTTATGAGGCCTGAAATCACAACAAAACACTCAAGTAAACAATGATGTTGAGTGCATGGGAAGACATACAGGGTGGGGAAGCAAAATTTACAATGAACATTTACTTGTTTTTTTCTCAGCAGGCACTACGTCAATTGTTTTGAAACCAAACATATATTGATGTCATAATCATACCTAACACTATTATCCATACCTTTTCAGAAACTTTTGCCCATATGAGTAATCAGGAAAGCAAACGTCAAAGAGTGTGTGATTTGCTGAATGCACTCATCACACCAAAGGAGATTTCAAAAATAGTTGGAGTGTCCATAAAGACTGTTTATAATGGAAAGAAGAGAATGACTATGAGCAGAACTATTACGAGAAAGTCTGGAAGTGGAGGAAACAACAAAAAACGTACCAAAGCTTTTATTAAAGCTCTCAAATCCAAAATCCTAAAGGATCCAACCAAATCCATGAGAAAAATGGCAATTGAACTTGAGGTAGACAACAAGACCGTTAGAAATGCAGTAAAATATGAAGTTAAAATCTTACACAAGAACACCAAAACACTTGTTGACAACAGCAACAAATCCAACTATAGCAATTTTTGGGAATCATGTTTATGGCCGCCTTCTAGCCCAGATCTAAACCCTCTGGATTCTGCCATTTGGGGCGTTTTAGAACATGCTACCAATAGAACATCACACAGCAATGTCGACTTTCTTAAAGATACTATTAAAGAAGAATGGGAGGAGAAGTTGTCACCTGAATATTTGAGGAACACTTGTACAAGTTTCAGGAAGCGTGTGAAGGCAGTTATCGAGAAAGAAGGAGGACACATAGAATAAAAACGTTTTCTATGATGTCAGTTTTCTTGTGGCAAATAAATTCTCATGACTTTCAATAAACTAATTGGTCATACACTGTCTTTCAATCCCTGCCTCAAAATATTGTAAATTTTGCTTCCCCACCCTGTAGACACCTATTTGTAGTCGGGGAGTTTTAATACAGTTATACAGGGTTATTCTGAAACCTGCAGGCATACAATCGGAGCTTTACTGTCATCCACATGTATGAATTCATGCTATTTATTAGCATGTGTTCAATGAAAGGGACTATGAACTAGTGATGTCCTGATCTGGATTTGTTTTGCTTCAATTTTTTTAGGATTAGTTTGGCCGATGCCGATCTGATCCCAACGTTTTACAATGAAATTTTGATTTAAATTTGGAGTCATTATTTATAGGTTATGCTAGGGGTGTCCAACTCATTTTCTTCCGGGGGCCACATTCAGCCCAATTTAATCTGAAGTGGGCCGGACCAGTAAAATAACAGCATGATAGGCAATAAATAATGACGACTCCAAATTGCTTTAGTGCAAAAAAATAACATTGAGTTATGCCAATATTTACATTTACAAACTATCCAAACAAAAAGGATGTGAATAACCTGAAAAAAAAGGAATTTGTTAAGAAATATAAGTACAATTTTATCAATATTATGCCTCGACTTATCATTTTTACATGTGCACAAAACTGTTAAAATTGCACTTAATTTTCTTCATTTCTTCATTTTGTTCAAGTTATTCACATTTTCTTCTTAAAGAATAGTTTGTTAATGTAAACATTGTCGTAATTTAATGTTTTTTGCACTAAATCAAAGAGAAAAAAATGGTGTTGTCATTATTTACAGGTTATTATTATGATATTATTTTTGAGTTTGATGCCCTTACTTGCACTTTGCAAATTCATCCCACGGCCTGGATTGGAACCTTTGGCGGGCCGGTTGTGGCCCCCGGGCCGCATGTTTGACACCTGTGGGTTATGCTATTGTTTTACTTGAGATCGCAATCGGGCTGTCATTACCTCCGCCAAGGAGGTTATGTTTTTGCCAGGGTTTGTTTGTTTGTTTGTCTGTTTGTTTGTCTGTCCGTTAGTGTGCAACATAACTCAAAAAGTTATGGACAGATTTTGATGAAATTTTCAGGGTTTGTTGGAAATGGGATAAGGAAGAAATTATTAAATTTTGGTGGTGATCGGGGGTGGGGGGGCCCATTTCCAACAAAACCTGAGAATTTCATCAAAATCTGTCCATAACTTTTTGAGTTATGTTGCACACTAACGGACAGACAAACAGACAGACAAACAAACAAACAAACCCTGGCAAAAACATAACCTCCTTGGTGTGGGGGGGCCCACGGGGGGGGGCACTGATCAGCCTTGGCGGAGGTCTGCGCTCTCCGAGTGCTTCTAGTTATTTATAGGTTATGCTAGAGGTGTCCAACTCATTTTCTTCCGGGGGCCACATTCAGCCCAATTTAATCTGAAGTGGGCCGGACCAGTAAAATAACAGCATCATAGGCAATAAATAATGACGACTCCAAATTGTTTTAGTGCAAAAAAATAACATTGAGTTATGCCAATATTTACATTTACAAACTATCCAAACAAAAAGGATGTGAATAACCTAAAAAAAAAAAAGGAATTTGTTAAGAAATATAAGTACAATTTTATCAGTATTATGCCTTGACTTATCATTTTTACATGTGCACAAAACTGTTAAAATTGCACTTAACTTTCTTCATTTCTTCATTTTGTTCAAGTTATTCACATTTTCTTCTTAAAGAATAGTTTGTTAATGTAAACATTGTTGTAATTTAATGTTTTTTGCACTAAATCTAAGAGAAAAAAATGGTGTTGTCATCATTTACAGGTTATTATTATGATATTATTTTTGAGTTTGATGCCCTTACTTGCACTTTGCAAATTCATCCCACGGCCTGGATTGGAACCTTTGGCGGGCCGGTTGTGGCCCCCGGGCCGCATGTTTGACACCTGTGGGTTATGCTATTGTTTTACTTGAGATCGCAATTGAGCTGAATATGGAACCCGAAGTAGGGTCAAAACACAGTAATGTCCCGTCACACAGTGAACTTTAATTGATTGCCAGTCCAACATTTACTTCAATATAAAGTAGCTCCTTGTTTTGGATCATCCCTTATGGTCCAACAAAGGCAAAAAACGAATTTAAAAGTAAAAATGTGAGTCATTTCAGCTACATTTCTGTCTGTGTTGGACTATGGTGATGTCTTGTACATGCATGCCTCCACCCATAGTTTATGGTCATTGGACAGTGTGTATCATGGAGCTCTGAGGTTCATCAGCAATTTTAAATCTCTTACCCATCATTGTCTGCTTTATGATCGTGTAGGATGGTCTTCTTTGTCGGCTTGCAGACTGAGTCATTGGCATATTTTAATTTATAAGTCTGTTCTAGGTTTGCTCCCATCCAACCTTCAGACCTACATCAGTTGGAGAACCACAGACTCTTATAATCTGCGTTCTCGGGATCTTTTCTTGTTGTCTGTTCTTAAAGTTAGAACTGAACAGGGGAAAAAGGCCTTCAGGTATGCGGCCCCATTCACCTGGAATGAACTACAAAAAGACCTGAAACTGAAGGATCTGGTTTCGTTGGACACTTCTAAGTGGATGTTGTATGACTTAGAGAGGGAGATATCTGGCTGCAGATGTTTTGCTTGATGCACTTTTGTCTACATTTCATGAGCACTTTTTGCAGAGTTGACTTTGGAAGGCATGACTTGTCTATGTGCTTTTTGTGTATTTGTTTTATGTATGGAAGCCTGTCTGTAACTATTTAATGTACTGCTGACTGTCTTGGCCAGGACACTCTTGAAAAAGAGATTTGTTATGACCCTGGGTCATAATTTGTCTATTTATATGTATGTGTTTTCTGTTTAGTGTGTGTGTTCTCCCCTGTCTTGTAGGTGTGCTGTGCCCTTTTGTGTCTGTTTGTTACAGGTTGCTGATTGGTGGAGCATGATTGCCCGGCCCTTTTAAAATGGCCCTGGAGCTTCCATCCAGGCTCTCTCTTGCCTCCTGCCAGCTCTCAACCTTGTGTTCGTGTGCTCCTGAAAAATCCGATTGTTTGTATTTGTAAATAGTTTTTTGTTAAATTGAACCTTTTTCTGGTAGGGGAGGTCGGCTCTTTTGTTTTCCCGTTTTCTCCTGTTTTTGGTTAGGTAGTTAGGTAAGTTTTCTGTATTTTATTTCTTGCATTTATTTTGGATTAGGTAAGTTAGTTTAAACTAGAAGAGATTTTGTTTGTTGTTTTAGCCTTTCCCTCCCCTAACCCTTCCTTAGTTGTTTAGAGAAAAATAATTGTAATAAACATTGTAAACTTTAGTTTTGACTGACGTGTGTGCTTGGGAGCTGGGAGGGGTCAAAATTGAGCACATTCTGTTCGCCCTGGTAAACCCCTAGGCCGGGGCATAACAGATTCTTAATCTCGGTGAGGTTTTCCTGGTTAAATAAAGGTAAAATAAAAATAAATAAATTTAGCAACACTAACACTGGGTTACAAAAAAATGTTTTTTGCAAGTTGTCTAGGTTTTTTCAACTGAATTAGGACCATTTTGCACCGCTAAGTCCAAAAATGACATACGTTTTTCTCAATCAGGTCAGGTTTTTTTGCTAATTTGATTTTGAAAAATTTGATCTTCTCACAAAATTGATTACATTTTTGTAAACTTTATCTTGGTCACCAAGTTTAATACCAAAATAAGATTGGTAAGCACACTTTATGAAACTTGTGACTTGATTCCTGTTAGGTACAATGGTGTATTCAGCGCAGATGTAGCAGAATACGTCAGGCTTATTTTTGCAAGATCTTCTAGTTGAAGCCATTTCATTCACCTGTAATATTAAAAAAAACAATCATAAATTGGCAAAAGTAAAATCTTCAGAACTCGTTTATTGCAAGAAATATGAAAGAATTTTGTATCATATGATGTGAAAATGCCCATAAATGTAAGCAAAAATGTTAAAAAGTCAATATGTAGCATAGTTGAGAAAGTTGACCTGATTGAGCAAAATTAATGTGATTTTTGGATTCAGCACACCAAAATTATCCTAAATCAGCTCAAAAAACTTAAACAATACATTTGTTGTTGACCAATGTAATCTGTCAAATTGTTTCTGAAATGTCCCATTAGAGAGATTTCGAAGGTTGAAAAAAACCTGATTTGCACATCACTACCGGATCATAAAGGATCAGGTCAGGACATTCCTACCATTAACAGTATCTTTACTTTCAAATATTTAAAAAATACTATTGAATTGTAGAGATATGAATGGAATATATTTACAGTGATAGATTTATGTGACCACTAGGGGGAGTAGTGAGTCACTCTGCCAGTCTCCCATGATGAGGAACGATAACATAATGAGATGGGATGAAAACGATTAAGAAACATGTTTTAGAGTCAGAGAAAGTGACAAAGTAATTAAAGCCAGAAAAGCTGTTGTTTTCTCCACTGGAAACAGCAATGAATGAAAAGAATGGAGTTTGATGATGAAACACAAGTGAATTTGATTATGAGGCTTATGAAAGTATAAAGTAGTGATGTCAAATGATTAAAATTTTAAATCAGATTAACCATAGGGTTGTTATGGATTAATTTTAATTAACTGTGATTAAATATCAGTAATTTTTAATCTATATTAATCGCATTTCCTTTTGCATGAGCAGACTTAAGAAAGAAGGGGATGTGTATGCACTTAATGGGTTTGTCGCAAGCTGGGCGACATGTTAGCCAAAGTGCTAGCAGAATCCCCAACTAACGTATGCTTCACGTTAATGTGGTATTTTAAGCTGGAAGTGCTTCGATGAAAAGAAAACTCCTTCCTGCAGAGTGTGGATAATACTTTATGTTTGTCGACTGTTCCTTCTTGGGGTTTTTTGTACTCCAGTTTCCATCCTGAGGGGCAACGTGATGTTTAGTGTCTTCCATCTTTATGGGTTGGTTCTACTGCCTGTCACTACTGGATCAACTGCCCATTTGCACATGCTAACTCTACTTGGAGAAACTGCCCTAAATGCTTTGGCAGAGACGATCAGAGTCATTCTGTGCTGCAGATGGGTTAATCGCATTAAAATTTTTAATCAGATTAATCTTGATGATGGATTAATCCGCGTTAATTTTGACAGCGCTAGTATAAAGTTTTTATGTGATGTTGTTATCTTTGCTTTGCTAACTTGGTTGCTTGTTGATCCACAGTTCAGACTAAACTGTGACAGTTCTGACCTTGTTATTATAAGAACAATGTGCAGCTATTGACAGCACAAACAGAGGTGATTTGTGGTTTTACTGTGGCTGTTTTATGTCTAAAACAGCGCTAAACTAACAGAGCTATAATGTAAACATTCAGCTGATGCAGGATATGGAGATTAGAAGATGGTGATATTTTGACTGTCAAAAAAATGGCTGTGTTTTAGTTTGAAGAAGAAACCTTGATGATACCATAATACAGATGTGTGAAAATAATGAATTTTATACAGTGTGTGGATACATAGCATTGGTTCGTCTGTGGTTTTGGTTGTCCCTTTTAACAGAAATCTAGTTATTTTTATCTCCGCCAAGGACGGTGGAGGTTATGTTTTCATCGGGGTTTGTTTGTCTGTCTGTCTGTTAGCAAGATAACCCAAAAAGTTATCGACAGATTTTGATGAAATTTTCAGGAAATGTTGACACTGGCACAAGGAACACATAATTAAATTTTGGTGGTGATCTGGGCGGGGTGGGGTGGGGGGGTATCTGCCTCGGTGGACGTCTGCGCTTTTCTAGTTATCTATTATTAAAACCTTTATTTAACCAGGGGAAAAAAAAGCTCATTGTGATTAAAAATCTCCTTTTCAAGAGTGTCCTGGCTAAGGCAGCAGCAGCAGCAGCAGAAGTTACACAAAATAGAAATCACAGTCATACATCCACACTAAAAATATACATGAACACATTGAAAGTCAGTGCTAAAAACTTAAAACTGATAAGAACATACATATAAAATGTCACCATTATTTTAAATGGTACTAAAAGTATAACAACAATGTCCCTTAAAAGCATCTCAAAACCGAACCCAATTCATTTGCCACACATAATAATAATAATAATAATAATAATAATAATAATAATAATAATAATAATAATTAATAATAATAATAATACATTTTATTTATAAGCACCTTTCAAGACACCCAAGGACACTGTATGAGATAAAAACAGACAATGTATAAAATACAAAGAAGTCAACAAATAGATAAAAGAACAAGTGTTCAGAGAACGCAAACCTCCGCCAAGCACCCTGAACAGCATGTGTGGATCGACTATTTCTTTTTAAATTACACAGTTTCCAGGTTGTTCCATACAGCAGAAAAAGTTGAAGCTTGGTACCAGTCATGTGTATGTCAAATTATATTAAATTCCAATCAATATTTGTTGAGTTATAATGAAAAATGTGTGGTAAATGGGATTTTCAATGTTAAATATAAATGTCCACAGAGTCCACATTCCACAGTGGATGTGGACAATTTTGTGCCAGATACAAGATATTGTTATAAGTTACGGGTGGATCAAATTGGAGGCTAATCGGAGTTGTTTTGAATTTTTTATGAATTTTTCAAAAATTGCTCAATAACAGTGGTCGACAACAAATTTATTGTTTAAGTTTTTTTGAGCTGATTTAGGATAATTTTGGTGTGCTGAATCCAAAAATCACATTAATTTTGCTCAATCAGGTCAACTTTCTCAACTATGCTACGTATTGGCTTTTTAACATGTTTGCTTACATTTATGGGCATTTTCACATCATATGATACAAAATTCTTTCATATTTCTTGCAATAAACGAGTTCTGAAGATTTTACTTTTGCCAATTTATGATTAATGGTTTTTTTTAATATTACAGGTGAATGAAATGGCTTCGACTAGAAGATCTTGCAAAAATAAGCCTGACGTATTCTGCTACATCTGTGGTGAATACACCATTGTACCTAACAGGAATCAAGTCACAAGTTTCATAAAGTGTGCTTTCCAATCTTATTTTGGTATTCATTATTATATTTTGTGAGAAGATCAAATTTTTCAAAATCAAATTAGCAAAAAAAACCTGACCTGATTGAGAAAAACGTATGTCATTTTTGGACTTAGCGGTGCAAAATGGTCCTAATTCAGTTGAAAAAACCTAGACAACTTGCAAAAAACATTTTTTTGTAACCCAGTGTAATGAGAGATAGGAAAATTGTAGATTTTGTGACCTTGCTGTAACCTTGAACTTTGGCCTACTTTGCCCAAAATTTAATGGGTTGGTCCCAGGGCCTAGGCCTATCTGTGGGTACAATTTGGTAAAGATGGTTGGAATAGTTTTCCCGTAAAGTTGCTAACAAACAAACAAACAAACACACAAAGCAAAAGGATTACAATACCTACTGGCAGAGGTAATAATTTCGATATGTAGAAATGACTATATATGTGTAGATAGGCTATATTATGTATTTTCTGCTCTTTCAACTACTGCTCTTTTTTTTACATTCTTCTTTCCATTCCAGGCAGCTCATGATTAATGGGCGGATCAACATCCTCTTCTAAAACCAGAGTGCAAACAAGGCTAGCTAGTCACATACATTAAGCGGATCTGTATATTGAAGAAGACCCAGTTATTACAAAGGGCATTTACCAATAATGCAGTCCAAGCAGACACATACATTATCAGGATCTGTACAATGAAAAGGACAAAGCCAGTAGCGGAAAGAAATAAAGGGAGCACAACAGATGAAGGTCAAGCTGTGTAGCAACTACTAATTTATCAGTATAGTGGATCCTCTGCTGTGCTGTGCAGCTTTGAAAGATTATGTAACATGTCATACACAGTTTTGTTTCAGAAAATCCATAGGTTCTATGCTAAAGTTTATCAGTAAAGAAGAAGAAGAGAAAAAAAAAAAAAAAATCAAATCGACTCTATCTGCCACCAGAGATGAGGAGTGTCTGTATGAACTGCAGCCACTTCTAAGAATGTTGGCTGATTATTGCTGCACCATGTGGCTAGTCAGCTCTATATTTATTCAGAGGAAAAAAAAACTGGCAGGAGTCGAATAATTGGCACAACGCTGACGTCTAAACCAAGACTGAATGCTACGGCGGTTTTTCTCTGTTCTTTTCTGTGTTGACCAGGTTTGAACATGGTTATGTATTTGTTCTGAAACTTAAATCTATGACATTGGGTAGTAAATGGTAGTAGTGTTGAAGGACAAATGGCTAAAAAATGGACATTGTCTTTTAAATATTTTGACGGAGAACAGGCAGATATGCAGCATTTCTTGGTTCAGCTTTTTAAGTATTGCAGGCTTTCAGATATTTTTCATGTTTTTGAAGCATACCAGTAGCTTTAGCAGCTGTTGTAGGGTCAAAACACAGTAATGTCTCATCAGAGAGCCAACTTTAATTGATTGCCATTCCAACATTTATTTCAATATAAAGTAGCTCCTTGTTTTGGATCATCCCTTATCGTCCAGCTAAAGCAAAAATGAATTTAAAAGTAACAAGTGTTCAGAGAACGCAAACCTCCGCCTAGCACCCCGAATGGTGTGCATGTGTCGATGGACTATTTCTTTTTAAACTAAATAGTTTCAAGGTTGTTAAACACAGCAGTCATGTGTATGTCAAATTATATTAAACTAGCGGCATTGTACCCGTGGTTAAAACGCCCTCCTGTGGTGCAACAGTGTCACTGTGTGCAAACGCCCTCCCGTGCTGCAACATCGATGGGACAGGGATGGGACGGACAAAGAACTTGCATTATAGTAGGATTCCAATCAATATTTGTTGAGTTATAATGAAAAATGTGTCATAAATTGGATTTTCAATGTTAAATGTAAATGTCCACAGAGTCCACATTCCACAGTGGATGTGGACAATTTTGTGTCAGATACAAGATATTGTTAGAAACTATGGGTGGATCAAATTGGAGGCTAATCTGAGTTTTGAATTTTTTATGAATTTTTGAAAATTGCTCAATGATGACAGATAGGAAAATTGTACATTTTGTGACCTTGCTGTGACCTTGAACTTTGGCCTACTTGGCCCAAACTTTAATGGGTTGGTCCCAGGGCCTAGGCCTATCTGTGGGTACAATTTGGTAAAGATGGTTGGAATAGTTTTCCCATAAAGTTGCTAACAATCAAACATGCAAGCAAACAAACACACAAAATGATCACAGTACCTCCTGGCAGAGGTAAAAATGTGGGTCATTTAGCAACACTAACTTGTCAAATTGTCTCTAAAATTTCAGAGAGATTTCGAATACTATGTTTTGACCCTGTACAAAATAGATGTATAGACATATAAATGTTATTTTAAATTATTACCTCCGCCAAGGAGGTTATGTTTTTGCCAGGGTTTGTTTGTTTGTTTGTTTGTCTGTTTGTTTGTTTGTTTGTCTGTCCGTTAGTGTGCAACATAACTCAAAAAGTTATGGACAGATTTGGATGAAATTTTCAGGGTTTGTTGGAAATGGGATAAGGAAGAAATGATTAAATTTTGGTGGTGATCGGGGGTGGGGGGGCCCACGGGGGGGGGGGGCACTGATCAGCCTTGGCGGAGGTCTGCGCTCTCCGAGTGCTTCTAGTTAGATTAAGATCCTTTATTGTCAGTATATAGTACATTTTTTACCACCACACACTGAAATTCAGCCTCTGCTATTTAAACCATCTCTAGAACATGCAGGAACACACCGCAAAATAGGAGCAGCGGGCTTGTCATAGCAGGCTCCCAAATGAGGGGTTAAGTGCCTTGCTCAAGGCACATCAGCCAACAACTTTTTCTGCCAGTCCATGAAATCGAACCCTTCAGTTACACGTTGACTCTTCAGCTCTCTGGGCCATGGCTGCCCCTTAAAGACCCCCTATTTTTGTGGCAGTTTGTAATATTATTTAATCTTTCTCAAGTGATTTGTCACCATTTATTACCTCCGCCAGGAGGTATTGTGATCGCTTTGCTTTGTTTGTTTGCGTGTTTGTTTGCGTGTTTGTTTGCGTGTTTGTTTGTTTGTTAGCAGCATAACTCGAAACGTTATGGACAGATTTTCAGGAAATTTTCAGGAAATGTTGATAGTGGCACAAGGAAGAAATTATTAAAATTTTTTTTGGGGGGGGGGGTGTCGTCACAGACCTGTCTTGGCAGAGGTCTGCGGAACATGTATTCTGCATTTTTTCAGTGAAAATCAGTTTTTTTTTTCCCTGTATTTAATTCACTGGCCATGTAGATGTTCATAAAAGCTCAGATTACAGTTGATTGTTATATCAGAAACAGACAAACCTGAAGAAAAATGGACATTTCAATGAAATATACCATTAACTGAATATAAAACGTGTGTCCATCCGCTGTCATTGATCCAACTCCATGGGTTTTACTGGTGAATCAATGTTGTAGAAGATGATGGTGTTTCCATGGTAACTGTGGAGCCTCTGAACGTCCAAATGGGTCATATCTAATGACCAGGAAAAGATGACAAACTTTTTTACATGTATTGATAGGATTAATGGATCAATATTCTAACATCACCACATGCATAGACATGATGACATCAACTGAATCCATGCCAAAATAAGCTACAATACGTGCGAGGGGCGAGGTTTGTTGTAACTGGCACCACTTGTTTTTTATATAATTGATTTGAAGCCTCATTGCCTAAAATTGCTGGGATTTCTTTAATGATGCAGCTCTTATCAACTGTGTCACTGATGTACTTTTGTAGTTTATATATCCAATAAAACCTTGTACATCCAGCTATTTCATGAATGTCTAGGCTGTGACTATAAGACACTGGAGCCAAATTCATCCCGATTTACCTCCTGTTACAAAATAATTTATTCTCTAATGCTGGCCGTTGGAAGTATCTGGCCATGATGAGGGGATTTACAGCTCCAGTTTTGAAGAACAGGAATGATTTGATATGTAGGAGCTACAATATGATGGATGGATCACATCAGTACGTTCTGACCTGGACCAAAACAGACGCTTAAAGGAGCCGACAACCGCCAGCTGATGGTCACTGAAGATGAGACGATCAATACTGTTCGCATCTCGCCAACCGATATCAAACTTCTTTAGCCTTCCTTTTTTTTTTTTTCTGTTTAATCTGTGGCATTGTGTCAGTTTCCAGTTTGTGCTTCGATACAAAGATTATATGAGTCAAACCAGTATTAACCCAAAAAGATCCAAACACCCACTGGCGACCAAAATCATTTACTGATATAAAAAGTTAGATAACTGTTGATCCACTAATCCTATCAATCCATGTAAATAATTGGGGTGAAATACAGTTTGTCATCTTTTCATAGTCATCAGATATGACCCATTTGGATGTTTAGAGGCTCCGTAGTTACCATGGAAACACTGTCATCTTCTACAACATTGATTCACCAGTAAAACCCATGGAGTTGGATCAATGACAGTGGATGGAGACGCTTGTTTTTATGTTCAGTTCATGATATATTTTACTGAAAAAGCCACCTTTTCCTCAGTTTTCTCTGTTTTTGATGTAATAACCCTCAACTTTAACCCTTTCATGCATAGTGGTCACTACAGTGGACGGTTATTCAAAGCTGTTCTCTTGTATATTCATGGATTTTGTTGTTTTAGTTTCATATCCGCCAACACAGTGGACGCTTATGCATCATCCCATACACTGAGATTCAGACCATTACTGTAACTTTGCGGTTCTTGATAAACCTGATCTGCAGTAACATGTTTTAGGGTAATTCAATTGTTAATTATTAGACTGTATTTAAATGTTTTGTTTTGTTTTTTTTCAAACATTTTTTTTTTTTTGCATATTATCTCCATGAAGTGAATAATAACTAGTATTGGAATATGTTAAAATTATGGATGTCCAATAATATCAGCCCACCGATATTATCGGCCCGATATTGGCATAAAAATGTAATATCGGTGAATTTTTTTTTTTTTTTTGCCTATCATTAAAACCGACAAAATAATGCTTTGATTTCGCCGGCATTTACCTACGCGTAAATGAAGCATTGTTTGTAGCTGAAAGAAATGCGCAGTTTTCAAAACTGTACAGTAGAGTTGCCACACTGTAATAGACTCAAGGAGGGAGGGAGAGAAAATAAATAAATATGGCATTTTTTCCACAACTTAAGTTGAAGTATGTATTCTTTGCACAGACAGTGTTTACATTTTGAAAGCCTTGTTGTATTTGAGAATGCATCCAATGGGGCATCACAATAAAATTAGGCGTGATGTGTTAATTCTATGACAGGAGATATGTGATGTTACCTAAAATTAGTTTAATATCCCACATATATCGGCAGCGGTATTGGTAGATATCGGAATCGGAAATTAAGCGTTGGACAATATCGGCATATCGGTTTTTGGCAAAAAAGCCAATATCGGACATCCCTTGTTAAAATGTGAGAAAACATCAGATTACTAGCATTAAAAATGTTTTAATTTCATTGTTTCCATTTCACTTTCTGCTATTGGGTTTTATCTATATGTTTCTTTGCTTCAAAAATTAAATGCATGGTGTAGCTGAGTGGACATTTTTAGAACTAGATGAAAAAAAACTCAATCACATTGTTTTTTTTTTTCATGCCGAAGGAGGAATAAAAACACTCAAGAAAAAAAATCTTGACTAAGGTTCTCATAATTCATGCATGGAAGGGTTAATTTGAGCTTTTATGAACATCAATCATCATTAGTAATTAAATGTAAAAAAAAAACAAAACAAAAAAAAACAGATTTTCCCTTAAGAATGCAAATTACTGATGATAATAGTATAATAAATGGTGATAAATCACTTAAGAAAACTTAAAAATTGAGAAAAAAAACATTAGGGAACTGCCACAAAAATAACACTGTGCTTATTTTGCGTCAGCTCCCAAATGAATTTTTCTCTATATTTAACTTTTCTTAACCTTTGATCAGTGCAAGTGACTATTTTTGGTAATTTCAACAAATATTAAATATAGATCCAATCCCGTGCCTCAGTGAGGTCAAGAAGCATGTATGTTTTTATAACAATATACAATGATTCAGAGAGATTTTATACACAATTTGAAGCTGTAAATAGTGGATATGAATTAGTTTATGACCTTATAACAGTTGTTTTATTTCATGTTTTTACATTTTGTGGTAAGAGGAGGGAGGCTTTTCATGCCAACCAATGAGGAAGTACAGGGGTTGGACAAAATAATGGAAACACCTTCACCTCAAGATGATAATGCCCCAATCCATACAGCTAGAATTGTTAAAGAATGGCATGAGGAACATTCTAATGAAGTTGAGCATCTCGTATGGCCGGCACAGTCCCCAGACCTCAACATTATTGAGCATTTATGGTCAGTTTTAGAGATTCAAGTAAGACGTCGATTTCCACCGCCATCGTCTCTAAAAGAGTTGGAGGGTATTCTAACTGAAGAATGGCTTAAAATTCCTTTGGAAACAATTCACAAGTTGTATGAATCAGTACCTCGGAGAATTGAGGCTGTAATTGCCGCAAAAGGCGGACCTACACCATATTAAATTATATTTTGTTGATTTTTTAAGGTGTTTCCATTATTTTGTCCAACCCCTGTAGATGACGATGTCCAATAACACACTAACACACTCCTTGTTTCAATTTAACATAATTTCAACATTTTCTTGTTAAGTTGGTACAATAAGGTCACTGACCATTTTCTTAAAAAGGAATGGAGGGCCGAATTTAGGTTTAAATAACCTGACATTTTTTCTATGTAAGCTGACAATGAGCTTCCCCTGTCTGAAAGACGAGCAGCCGCCACAGCTTCAATGTAATGACGTATGGTGTGTTTTTGCATGCATTAGCTAGAATGATTACATGCTAAAACAGCGCAGAAACAGTTCCAAACATCCTACTGTAGTGTTGGTTTTCTGTCAGACTCGCGAGTTGCTTTCATCGCTGAATCTCCTCCCGCCTTGTAATTGCCTTAGACACTTGACAAGTGGTACCAGAGAGCCAAAGGTAAACTGTTTGGCTGGGAGTGCCAATTAGCTTGTGAGCACAAACAGTTTAAAACAATCGCCGACAATGATTACACGGAGCAAAAGCAATGAAAACATAAAACTTGTCGACCCAAAAACAGTACTGTAAGGGCATATTTTCTTTGGGGGTCACTCCTCTGAGCCTGTGATAAAATTATACGCAAGGTTCTCCTTGTGATTGGAGTGTTTTTTTGCCAGTGACTTTAGAGTCCCAGACTCTGCTGATCCCTTTAAACTCCTCAGAAATGCATTGCCAGCTGCCAGCTGTCAGCCACATGCCAGTCATCTATTCCACTAGTCTTTAATAAAGTCGCCCATAGAGACAGAGAGATAAACACAATCCCTTGTTTTGATTCCCCTGTGGAGGAAAAGGATTTCTTGTGTGTCCACGGGGAGATGACAAACAACGAGGTAGCAGAGGTCATAATCCCCACCCCCCACCCCCCCTCTCATGATGCTGTTACTGACTTCACTGATCAGCATGTATGAAAGATTTCCATACATTTCCATTCATTAGAAATCACATAGACTGGACTGTGCAGCTCTTTGCCTTGTCCTGCTTTATGGATTGCCACACATTGTGCTGATGTATGTTAAGATCATATCAGACCTGCTGTGTGGTTCAACAAAACTGACACTAATTTTTACCAAGGCGCACAGTCATGAAATATTCTATGTGATCAAAATTAATGAAGTATAAATAAAATATCCCTAACACTGAGGCAAAAGGCAGTAGCCGCACTCAAATGGAGCCTGGTATTCTAAATCATGTGACAGAAGTTTACCCCCGAGCCTATTTTTACACAATAAGCTTTGACTAAGATGTGAAACATAAACCGTGTTCTAAACATTAGGCGAAGTGGGCTCTGTACAGAGAAAGCCGATCACTCCAACTGTGTTTGTGCATCTTTTCTACTCTTTGGTATACTTTGGCAGATGGTTTGTCACAGATGGTGTGTTGAATATGGGCAAGTTGTGTAGACTTTAATTAGAGCCACTAGATATTTTAGTATAGATTCTATTGGTTTTGCTTAAGGTATGTTTCAAGTACATAAAATGGAAGTTATTAATGGTATTATTACTATTAATTTTTATCTAATTTTCTTGACTTTACACAGAATAGGGTTGTGTATTGGCAAGAATCTGGTAATACGATACAAATCACAATACTAGGATATATCACGATATATCATGATACTGTTGAAAAGGCAATTTTTTTGTTTGTTTCTTTTTTTTTTAATGATTATTTCCTTGAATAATTGAGTTACACCAGAAATCTGCACAAATACTAAGCACATTTTTATTTGATCACAACAGGATCTAATGTTATATTACAAAATTTTCCTGTGTTAAAACTTAAATTATGTTTTATAGACATTATAGTTTAAGATCCTGTTCAGTTGTTCATATTCTATTAGTTCAGAACTAACATCATAACATTATTTTTGTGAAATCCCAACAAAGGAACTAACGTTATTGAATAAAAGAGTGTTGAATAATAATAAAGAAAATATAAACAAAAAAGAAAGTGGTCTTCTTATGGTATCAAATCTTTAAAAAATGAGTATCGACAATTCTTTTTTCATCATAGTATCGAATGGTATCGTGAGTATCGGTTCTCATGACATCCCTAGTTTCAAGAAATAGAAATATTAATGGTATTATTACAATTAATTTTTATCTAATTTACTTGACTGTACACTGAATAAGGATGTGTGTTGGCAAGAATCTGGTGATACAATACAAATCCCAATGCTAGGATCATGATACGATATATCACGATATATCATGATACTGTTAAAAAGGCAATTTTTGTTTGTTTCTTTTTTTGTAATGATTATTTCCTTGAAGAATTGAATTACACCAGAAATATGCACAAATATTGAACACATTTTAATTTGATCACAACAATCTAATGCTATATCATCAAATTTTCTGCGTTAAAATTTTAATTATGTTTTACAGGCATTACAGTTTAAGATCCTGTTGAAATATTCATATTTTATTAGTTCATAACTAACATCATAACATTATTTTTGTGCAATCCCAACAAAAGAATTAACATTATTTAATAAAAGAGTGTTACATACTAATAAAATAAACAAAATATAAACAAAAAAGAATAACAAAAAAATGAACCTCCACAATATCTGCATTTGAATAAATACCTAAAAATATTGGTACAGTACTTTTTAATATCGACACAGTATTGTGAAATGAAGTATCACGACATATTGCTGAACCAATATTTTCTTGTAGAGTCTACACAATGTACACTTGCGGAAAAAATTATTAGACCATCAAAAGTCACCAAAAACAATGGTTATGCAATCAAGTACTAACTCCTGTGTGTATCATGTGACTAAAACAGACAGAAAAGAAAACATGGAATTCCTAAAAGCCGTGTTTTTGTCAGTACAATGACATAGATATTGATGTAAGAACTGAAGTGATTTTGGTTATTATCAAGAAAACATGGAAAATGGATAGATATCAGCTCTGAAATTAAACTACTATGAGATATTTTTGTTGTTATTGTCATTATATTTGCCCAAACAAATGTACCTTTAGTTGTACCAGGCATTAAAATGAACAAGAAATTGAAGAAAACAAGGGGTGGTCCAATCATTTTTTTCTGCAACTGTATGTTCTTACAAGGCTCATTAATGGTGCTCACATCTTCAATACCCTGCCGTCCGAAATAAAAACATAATCTGTTAACTTGCTTTTTTCAACACTAGGGCAAAAACTGTTGCTCAAACAAATATAAATCTGTGAACATTGAATTTTATCTTGATGTGGATCCTTAACTATTAAGCTATTGTTATTAAGTTTCTGTATGTATCAGCTATTTTTGTTCTCTTAATTTGGACTAGGTTTTGATTGCGTTTTGATCGGGGTTTTGTCAGATGTTTAGTTTTTATGTCAATTTCAATGTTGTATTCTTTATTAGGGATGCACTGATATATATATATATATTTGACATCCATATCTGATAGCATGTAATGTTATATTAAAAATTGTTTGATTTAAGCAACAAAAACTTACCAGTGTTTTTTTCTTGTATTTTCTATATTTACTTGTTGTATTTATTTATTTTTATTTATTTATTTATTGGGGGGGAGGGGGGGGCACTTACAAGTAAGGAACCAAATATGGTAACTTCACTGATCTTGATTTTCTGATTTTCCACACAAAAGTCGTGGCCTAGATAGCTGGAGATGATGTTCTAAAAGTGATGTTCCTTTCAACTTACATGTATTTTTCTTGTACTTTTAGATATATTTCTTGTATTTTTTTTTTTTTTTATCACTTGCGGGCGAGGAACCAAATATGGTAACTTCATTGATCTTGATTTTCTGATTTTCCACACAAAAGTTGTGGCCTAGATAGCTGGAGATGATATTCTAAAAGTGATGTTCTGTTCACCTTACATGTATTTTTCTTGTACTTTTAGATATATTTCGTGTATTTTTTTTTAAATTTTTCTATCACTTGCGGGCAAGGAACCAAATATGGTAACTTCATTGATCTTGATTTTCTGATTTTCTATATAACATCCATGGCCTAGATGACTGGAGATGATGTTCTAAAAGTGATGTTCCTTTCACCTTACATGTATTTTTCTTGTACTTTTGGATATATTTCTTGAATTTTTTTTTTTTTTTTAATTATTATTATTTTTTATCACTTGCGGGCAAGGAACCAAATATGGTAACTTCATTCATCTTGATTTTCTGATTTTCTATATAACATCCATGGCCTAGATGACTGGAGATGATGTTCTAAAAGTGATGTTCCTTTCACCTTACAAGAATTTTTCTTGTATTTTTAGATATATTTCTTGTATTTTTTATTTTTTTTCTTAATTTTTTATCACTTGCGGGTAAGGAACCAAATATGGTAACTTCATTGATCTTGATTTTCTGATTTTCCACACAAAAGTTGTGGCCTAGATAGCTGGAGATGATATTCTAAAAGTGATTTTCCTTTCACCTTACATGTATTTTTCTTGTACTTTTAGATATATTCTTGCATTTTTTTTTTTTTTTTTTTTTTTTTTTTTTTATCATTTGCGGGCAAGGAACCAAATATGGTAACTTTGAAAAAATTTGAAAAGTTTCACTAAAGTAATGCATTCTTGTTATGTCCTCCAATATCATAAATCATAATAAGGTGTAAATTTTTAATTTCTGAGTATTTGTATGAGTGAACTATAAAGAGTTAAAAAAAAACAAAAAAAAAACAAAACACCTGTGAGATGTTTAATCCTCAGATTGTTCCACCCAGTTGCCCTGGCACCGCTGTATTTTTCCAGTCTGTGATGTTTGTGCAATGGCCCGCAACCTGTTGACACTTTTATCACCCGTAGATTTTGGAAGGCAGTATTTGCCATATGCGCCATTGGTTCACACTTTGCAGCAGATGATTTATTGGCTCTTGCGAAGGAAGTCAATGGCTAAATTAGCACTGACTGGAGGAGAAATTACATTTAGGAGCCGATGCTGCCGAACAGAAAATAGATCCTTGTTGTTATGAAAGATCATTGTAATCAAGTAATAAATCTGGATTTGGTGGCGAAACTTTGAATAGTGAGTAGAAATAGGCTGTCAAACTATATCGAACACAGAAAATGAGCTTTTCTGAATGTATTTATAAGGCGGAAAACAGGCTAAATTGTTTAACAAATTCATTTTTTCCCCATTTTTGCTACAGTAAATGTGCTTAAATGCTTCAGAGATTGTGTTTCCTACTTGTACAGTCTAACATCTGATTAAATAACTGATTCAACAGGGTCTTTGGCTCGTGGTCTAATTACAGGTTTTATATTTATCATGGAAAGGAAAGTCTGCGTCTCATCAAGAGTCAGGTCTGTAATCGGTAGCTGCTCTGTAATTAGTGATTTATTTCCTGGTCCAGGTCTTGATTTGATGTGGCCTGAAGACCTCAAGCATTAAAGTTGTTAAACACCTTGTTTCTATGTTAAAGAAAATTTAAAAAAAAAAAAAATAAATAAAATAAAAATCATCCTTTCCATATGACTTTATTTCTCTGATGGTATCATATTTTGTATAAGGAACAGATGGATTGCCAAAATATTGCACTCACAGCTGCTATTTTTCATCTGAAGCATTTTGCAGTTAGTCTAAAGCCAAAAGAGTGGGAAATTATAGCTGTCAATCATACTGCATTGCTTTTCATGTCACCAAATAACTCATTACAGACAAATATAGAAAGATTATGACATGGACACAAATCAGTATGATTGAATCGACCCTTAATGAAAAAAACAAAACAAAACAGATTTATATTGTTTCGTCCATGCAAACATTAAGGGGGAAGGTTTGTAACCAAAAAACAAACAAACCATACAATTAGAATATTTAGGTTTTAGGCTGTTTGTGCTTTGCATATCATTACCTCATTTTAACAAGACTCAGTTTTTGTCGGGGTTTATAAATACCATGATTGGAGTTCACAAATGGAAATAAAGGGTAAAACATTATTAACCCTTTCATGCATAGTGGTCACTACAGTGGACAGCTATTCTACAGTTGTTCTCTTGTGTATTCATGGGTCTTGTTGTTAAATTTGCATATCAGCCAACACAGTGGACACACCATCTCATACACTGACTTTCATACAATTACTGTAACTTTACAGTTCTTGATAAACCTGATCAACAACATTTGTGAGTGTAAATCGATTGCTCATTGTAATTAGACTGTAATTAACAGTTTTCTTGAACAAAAAGTTTGGGTTTTTTTTGCATATTATCTCCAGGAAGTGAGTAAAACCTAATATTAGAGTATGCTAAAATGTGAGAAAACATCAGATTAGCTGCATTAAATGTTTTTATTTCATAGTTTTCACACAGTATATCACTTTCTGATGCATTTTAAATATGTTTCTTTGCTTCAAAAGTTAAACACATGGTGTTCAGATGAGCGGACATTTGTGTAACTCCCTAAAAAATAGGTTCTTTAAAGAAATGTCAATCCCATTGGTTATTTCAAGTCTAAAGAGGAATAAAAACACTCAAAAAACCTTGACATAAATTTCTCATAATTCATGCACCAAAGGGTTAACTACCTCATGGTGCACTTTATAGTAAGGTTGCGTTGATCCGATACTAGGATCAGATATCAGTCCCGATATCAACATTTTAACTGGATTGGAGATCTGTAAAAGCAACTAATCTGTAAGATAAAAATGTGTCAAGTGCATTTTGTAATAAATTTCTCAAATTGTAATAACTTACTACATGATGTGAAGAAAATTTACTATATAATGCATTGACGTAGTTTATTAAAAAATGCGTCAGTTTATTACATAATGCGGCTTTATTACAAGATGATGTGACATTCTTATTACATTTTGAACTTTTATTATATAATGGGAATTTATTACATAATGTGGCTCAACAACCCCCGAATAAATACACGCACAAATGTGGGGTCAGTATCGGAATGTTTTCCCTGGAGGTTGGTCTAGTCTACAGTCAGTGAAAACTTTCACTTTCACTTCTGCGGGGGCACAGACTGCACTGTACACCATTGTATTAGAAGTAGGACGGAAAGTGACGCACACACGTGTGGTTACCAACCAAAACACACGCATCCCCCGGCCGTACTGTGCATGTGAGTACCCCCCCCCCCCCCCCCCCCCCCCCCCCCCCAGTTACACACCGCCACATCAACAGATGAATTCCACAGGAAACAGACTGGATGTAATGGTTCAATAAATCAATCATTAAGGAATATGACATGGTTTTTTCATGAAGTGTATAAACAATATTTAGCTTTTATTCTTGTAGACCGTATCGAAAAAGTCGTCATCATCAAGTCGAAAACTCATTAATCAATCGATAAGGGCAACCAACTAACAATTAATGAATTAATCGATAATTTGCTTCCCTAATGGAAACACAAGAAGGCTGAGTGGAGTCGAGCCAATACCACGCGGTGGAAACGCGGCAATAAAGTCAGGCAATAGAATCCCAATTTCCCTCTTTTTACAAAATGGAGGCATTTTCCTCTTATTTCTGTGTGCGATAGCTGTTGCTGTTATTATCGGATGAGCATCCATTTTGTATAACTTTGAGCCATATTATTGCAATATTGTGACAATAGTTGATGGAGTAAATACTAGGCCACATTTTCTAACTGTGCGTTCATGTTTGACAGCTGCAGTGTTTCCATTAATTACTCAGACTGTGGCAGCCTCATTTGTGTCGGCGGAGATTTATAATGAAACAAAACTGTTATTCCACCACAATAACTCCGTATAGCATCCGTGTAAATCAGAGTCACTGTTCGTCGGAGGTCAGGAGTCACAGACTTCGAGTGACTTTTCAGTGTCTGAAGTGGTTTCATCAGTCATTGTGTCTTCAGCCGGAACAAAACAACATGTTTTGAACAAAGTGTGTGTGCTAACATGGGCTACAACCAAACAAAGTAGTGCAGAAAGATGTGGCAGCGTCAATATAAACAGACTTGGGTACGCACATTAGTCAAGAAGCGTTACTGCTAACAGCCCATAATGCATTGCTCTGTGTAACAACATAATCACAACAGAATCACACTGGCACATTTAACCCACAAAGGGCTTTTTTTTCTCTACTGCTAACATTTCTGAAGTGATTTATCACAATTTATTATTTTATCTACTGCATTTTCCCAATAAAATCAGGTGTTTTCTTCTATTTAATTTACGGCTCATGTAGATGCTATTAAAATCTCAGATTAACCCATAAAGACTCAGTGTTACTTTTGTGCCAGCTCCCAAATGAATTTTTCACTTTTTTCAACGTTATTTAAGTGATTTATCAACATTTACGATAATATTATCCCCTGTACTTTGCATTTTTTCAGTCAAAATCAGATATTTTACATTATTTAATTTAAAATAACCATTCTAAAGTGATTTATCACTATTTATTGTAATATTATTTTCTATATGTTTAAAATTATTCAGAAATATTGAATTGAGATGGTAGAGATGTTTTCGTTGTTTTTTTGTAATTTTTTATTATTATGGTATAAAAGCTCAATGCAGTATACATTTAAGTCGAAGTAAGCAGTGTATTAGTTGAAAAGGATAGGCAAAAAAATAAGCTTTTGCTTCTAGCCTATTCCTTTTTTGGTTTTTATGTTCATTACGATTAATGTACTGAGTACAATGATTGATGTAAAACCAAAAATAAATTCATTCATTCATTCATATTTAGCATTTTTCACTGTAAATCACATATTTTCCTATGTTTCTTTTAGATTTTCATGAAAACTCAGTTAATTCAAAGGATGAACACACTTGGTTTTATGTTCAGTTAATGACAGAAATAATGACAAAAAAATTAACAGAAAAAGTCATTTTTTCTGCAGTTTTGTCTGTTTCTAATATAATAGCCCTCAGAGCTTTAACCCATAAAGACCCAGTGCTACTTTTTTTTTTTTTTTTTTTTGAAAATTTTCTCCATATTTAACTTTTTTTAAGTGATTAATCATCATTTATTACAACATTATCCTCTGTATTTTGCATTTTTTTCAGTGAAAATCATGTATTTTCCTACATTTAATTCATTGATCATGTAGATTTTCATAAAAAGCTTAGAATGAAGTTGAGGGTTATTATATCAAAACAGAAAAAAACTGAAGAAAAAGTGACTTTTTCAGTCAAATCTATCTTTAACTGAACAAAACCAAGTGTTTCTATCCACTGTCATTGATCCAACTCCATGGGTTTTACTGGTGAATCAATGTTGTAGAAGATGACAGTGTTTCCACAGTAACTACAGAGCCTCTGAACGTCCAAATGGGTCATATCTGATCACCATGAAAAAATGAATAATTGAGTTTTACACCAATTATTTACATGTATTGGTAGGATTAGTTGTTCAGTAGGTATTAAACAGTTTAGATCAGTAGATGCTTTTGGTCGCCGGTGGAGGTTTGGGTCTTTATGGGTTAAATTCAGAGGTTATTATGTAGAAACAGAGAAAACGGATAAAAAATTAACTTTTTCAGTCCAATATATCATTAACTGAACATGAACCCAGTGTCTCCATCCACTGTCATTGATCCAACTCCATGGGTTTTACTGGTGAATCAATGTTGTAGAAGATGATGGTGTTTCCATGGTAACTACAGAGCCTCTGAATGTCCAAATAGGTCATATCTGATGACCATGAAAAGATGATAAACTGTATTTTACACCAATTATTTACATGTAGTGATAGGATTAATGGATCAAGATCAGTAGATGCTTTTGGTCACCTTTTGCTGTTTGGGTCTTTGACTTATTCAGCAAAATATATCATTAACTGAATGCAAAAATAAAATCTACAACCACTGCCATTGGTTAAACTACACAGGTTTTACTAGTGAATCAGTGTTGTAGAAGATGTTCATTTCCATGAAGGAGGTGTTTCCATGTTCATTACGGAGCCTCTAAACATCCAAAGGGTCATATTTGACGCTGCTGAAAAGCTAAGAAACTTCATTTTACGCAGTTTAACTAAATGCATTGATTAGATTAGCGTCTCAAAAGTTCTTTAACCTTCTATATCAGTCGATGCTTCTGGTCATCGATGACTGTTTGGGTCTTTGAGGGTTAAAATGAATGGAATCTGAGTTGAAAAATGCTGGTTTTTAATGGTTTGATCATATGTCAAATCACAGGTGTCAAACATGCGGCCCGGGGGCCAAATCCGGCCCGCCAAAGGTTCATTCAGGCCCTTGGGATGAATTTGTGAAATGCAAAAATTACACAAAGATATTAACAATCCTTTTAGTTCAGGTTCCACATTCAGACCAATTCAATCTTAAGTGGGCCAAACCAGTAAAATACTATCATAATAACATAAAAATAATGACAACTCCAAATTTTTCTCTTTGTAAATGTAAATATTTTCATGTATTTACACTAAAAAAGTATAATTTTGCAAAAAATGTGAATAACCTGAACAAATATGAACAACCTGAAAAGTCTTAAGAGTTTATTTCATTTTATATGTATATTTTTTTAATTTTAACAATATTCTGCCTGTTATTAAAAGTTTTGTGTATTTGTAGATCCACTGTGATCTGTAAGGTATAATGTGCAAGTGTAAACGATAAATTGAAGCATAATATTGTTAAAATTACACTTATTTTTTCAGTTTGTTCATGTTATTCACATCTTTTGAAAGGATAGTTTGTAGATGTAAACCTGTTCATAATGTAAATTTACTTGTTTCATTGGAGAAAAGTTTGAAGTTGACGCTATTTATATATTATTATTAGTGGTGGGCAGCGATTAAAATTTTTAATCGCGATTAATCGCATGGCTTTCTGTGATTAATCGAGATTAATCGCATAGTTGTTGGGGGGGGGGGGGGGACGCATCAACAGCATGTATTGCCTTTCAGTGATATTCCAGACTGGAAGTACTCCGGTGATAAAAATAATTGCACATGTCAGTGCTTCCAAACAACTGTGTCCTTCTCAACCCCACCATCTGAAGACATTTAAAATGAAAATGTCCATGTAAAAAAACACTACTTTTACACGTTTCTGTCCCTACCAGTGTATTTACAGTTGTGAGTGATTGACAGAAGTCTTAAGCCCACTAATCAGTACTAATACTAATAAGCCCAATAATATGTGATGTTCAGTTGTTCAAAGCAAGCAAAAGGGGCCCTGAAGTGGTCAGAATAAGTTGCACTAACGTATGTTTTGTCCTTTCCGTGTTACCGTAGTCAGTTCGGACATAGAACTAACAGACATGTTTCTTTCACTCTGTTTGTATGGCCCCAAAAATGTTTGCCTGTGAGTATTTTATGTTCAGTTGTTGTAAGAATGAATAGTATCAAATATCTCTGATGTGAACCTTTGTTGCTGAATAAAAAGACGTTGTAAATCTTCAATTAACCTGTAAATGCTAATCGTTAGCGTGTCTATGGATTTTCCCATTCAAATTAGCATCGAGATAAAATGACTGCTAATACAACATTCACATCGTAAATGAGTAAAAGTTAGTTCAAAGGCTGGCATATTGTACCTAAACACAACCAGTGAATTTACATAAACTTAGCATGAGCCTGCATAAAGAATTAGCAACCCATCTCCGACTGCTTGCATAAACAAATTAGCTTAAACATCACCATTACTTGTAAAGTTCGCCGGTTTTCTCCTCTCAGCTGCACATACACACAGCACCGGTGTGTGGACCGGCAAAATAAAAGCATGAGTTTCAAAATAAGAGTCCGTATGTATAAATCAACTAAGACTTGCTTGAAAGGCAGAACAATAATAAAACAGCGTTAATGTGAGATAAAAAAATTGTCGGCGTTATTTAATGAATGTGTTAACGCGGTAATAACGCGTTAACTTGCCCACCCCTAATTATTATGTTATTATTTTGCTGGTTCGGCCCACTTCCGATCAAATCTAGCTGAATGTGGCCCCTGAACTAAAATGAGTTTGACACCCCTGGGTTAGATGTTGACATTGTCCATTTCTAACTTGATTTATTGTCCTTGGCATGGCTTTGTTTTGAAATCAGCACTTCTTTTGGTATTTGTCTGCATTTATCATTATTTTTCTCACCTCTCTCCTTGAAATATTACACAAATTTTGTTCTTTTTGGAAGGATGTACCTGCGTTTCAGGCATAGGGAGTTTCAGTGGGCCTTATTAGTCGTCTGATGTTGTTGTGAAACGCCACGTAACCCAAAAAAAAAAAAAAAAGAAAAACACAAAGTGCCAGACACATTTTATATCTGTCAGACGCAGCTAATTGTGTTTTAGCTGAAGATGACCCACCTTTGAGGCAACGGCTGTAATTGCAATGTCTCACTCCAGCCTTGGATTTGTACATGATTTCATTTAGTCTACCTCTCAATGTGTCAGTCCTTTGTTAACAGGGGTTTGTTATTGTCGGAGCTAAGGTTACATTCAGACTAAAATGCACCACTTTCAGTTGGACTGAGAATAAAATGGGAGGGTACATTCTAGGCTGCTAGCATAGATGCGGACAGATGAACTATGAGCTAGGCAAGCCATGAGTATTTATATAGCACAGTTCATATACAGAGTAATTTAAAGTGCTTTACAAAAATAAAAGACATTGTATAACAAGAAAAGCACTCGGAGAGCGCAGACCTCCGCCAAGACAGATCTGCCCCCCCCCCCCCCCCCCCCCCATTAATTTTGTTCATGGTTTTCTTCATTTTTCTTCATTTTGTTTTTATATTTTCTTCATTTTGTTCATCTTTTTCTTCATTTTGTTTTATATTCATTTTTGTTCATTTTGTTTGATATTTTCTTAATTTTTGGTCATTTTGTTTTTATATTTTCTTCCTTTTTCTTCATTATTTTCTTCATTTTTCTTAATTTTGTTCAATATTTATATTTTCATCATTTTTGTGCATTTTGTTCATTATTTTCTTAATTTGTGTTCATTTCATTTTTATATTTTCGTCATTTATGTGCATTTTGTACATTATTTTCTTCATTTTTGTTCATTTTATTTTTATAGTTTCGTCATTTTTGTGCATTTTGTTCATTATTTCCTTCATTTGTGTTCATTTAATTTCTGTATTTTCATCATTTTTGTGCATTTTGTTCATTTTTTTCCTTCATTTGTGTTCATTCTGATGCTGTGAGTCCACTCCTCCTTCTGATTGGACACCCCCACCCACCCACCCACCCGATCACGACCAAAATTTTATCATTTCTTCCTTGTGCCAGTATCAACATTTCTTGAAAATTTCATGAAAATCCGTTCATAACTTTTTGAGTTGTCTTGCTAACAAACAAACACAATTTGCACACAAAGCAAAGTGATCACAATACCTCCTGGTGGAGGTAACAAACATAAAGAATAAAAATTAAAAACAGTAAACTATATTATTTTGAAGTGAATAGTAACCCATAAAGAGCCAGTGCTTTTTTTTTTTTTTTTTTTTTAAGTTTTCTCTCTATTTAATCTTCCTTAAGTTATTTATCATTTATTATAATATTATTCTCTGTATTTTGTGTTTTTTCAGTGAAAGTCAGATATTTTTCTACATTTGATTGACTGATCATGCAATTTTTTTTAAAAGCTCTGAATGAAGTTGAAGGTTATTATAACAGAAACAGAGAAAATTGAAGAAAAACTGACTTTTTTTTTTTTTTTTGCAAAAATATCAATACCTGAACATAAACCCAGTATGAATATTAACCCATAAAGACTCAGTGCTACTTTTGTAAATTTTCTCTCTATTTAACGTTCCTTAAGCTATTTATTACCATTTATTATTATATGATTCTCTGTATTTTGTGTTTTTTCAGTGGAAAATCAGATATTTTCCTGTACTTAATTCACTGATCATGTAAATTTTCTTAAAGGCTCAGAAAGAAGTTGAAGGTTATAATATATCAGAGACAGCAAAATTGAAGAAAAAGTGACTTTTTTAGCAAAAATATCAATAACTGAACATAAGCCCAGTGTGTCCGCTATCAGTGATCAAACTCCATGGGTTTTACTGGTCAATCATTATGTTATTCTCTCCATTTTTTGCATTTTTCACTGTAAATTATGTGTTTTTCTATATATACTTTAGATATTGATGAAAACTCAGAGTTAATTCAAAGGATTTCATATCAAAACAGAGAAAACGGAAGAAAAAGTGACCAACACTTTCACCAAAACTCTTGTTTTTTGATGAAAATTTTTTGCAAAACAAACATCTTTGCAAACATCTTTATTGATGAAGATTTGGGTCGTTAAAAACACTATTCAATAGAGTTGGAGAGAATAAATGCATCAACTTTTATGTCATTTTAATTCATTTAATTTAGTGATTTATTCCGAACATGCAATGAAAGTTAACATATATGTGAACAAGCAAAACATGCATAATAATACAAATATCAACAATCATAACAATCTTAGACAGAAGAACAGATCAGATTAGACTTATTCATTTTCTATAATTAATCCTCGTCGGGGTTGCCGGGGGTGACGGTGCCTATCCCACCTACCTGTACGTGTTGCCAGATCATCACAGGGCTGAACAACCGTTCACTCTCACGTTACATAGGAGACTCATTTTTCTTTCTGCAGCATTGTCAGGAAAACTAATAACCTTGGAGCTTATCGATATGCTAGTGTTTAATTATTTGGCCCTGGGGTTTTGGTATCCGTCTCGAAGTGTTACATCATCCAGCTAAATGTGACCATCATCCAGTCAGACACATGCGGGCTCACAGTCCTGGTGGATTCCTGCAAAAACAATCATACAGCCTGGCTTCGACTTAAACAGAGCATGATGCCTTTGTCTTTTACTCATATGTTTATGGAGTTGACTCTGTGCTATATTTAGTCATAATTACAGCCTATGGAACATCTCTTAACTGTTACATTTAACCCTTATTGTTGACATTATCCCTTTATAGGGCACTCATAGGAATACTCTGAAATTCAACATTTCAACTTTAGTGTGGTATTAGAGGACATAACAAGACTTAATTACTTTTGTAAAAAAAAAATTCTCAAAATTTTTATTGCTATGTAGAAAATCAAGGTTAATTAAGTTACCATATTTTGCCTTAATTAAGTTACCATATTTGGCCTCTTTCCAAATATGGTAACTAAGTGGGTATTATTGTTATGAAATGGACAGTTTATTTTTGATATGGGTATTATTGTTATGAAATGGACAGAATTTATTTTTGTTTTGGACATGTGTATTATTGTAATGAAATGGACCGAGTTTATTTTTGTTTTTGATATGTGTATTATTGTTATGAAATGGACAGAGTTTATTTTTGATTTTGATCTGGGTATTATTGTTATGAAATGGACAGAGTTTATTTTTGATTTTGATATGTGCATTATTGTTATGAAATGGAAAGAGTTTATTTTTGTGTTTGATATGGGTATTATTGTTTTGAAATGGACAGAGTTTATTTTTGGTTTTGATATGTGTATTACTGTTATGAAATGGACATAGTTTATTTTTGTGTTTGATATGGGTATTATTGTTATGAAATGGACAGAGTTTATGTTTGATTTTGATATGTTTATTATTACTGCTACAAAAGGGACAGAGTTTATTTTGATGTGAAATGCTGTTGCGAAGTGGACAGAGTCTGTTTTATGATATGTACAGCATTTTTGTGTTTTGTGCTCTGTCAGAATTTAGTCTGTGTCGGATTTTTGAGTTACTTATGGGATCTGAGAGGAATTTAGGGAAGGTAGAGGGACGGGGTAAGGGGGTGGGAGATTATACATTATGATTATATATTACAAGTTATGTCTGACTGTCTGTCTGTCTATAAATATTCTATTACAACATTATGTGCAACGATATATATATATATATATATATATATATATATATATAGTCATTAACTGAACATTAAAGCTGGTGCCTACAGCCTCCATGCTTTTTACTGGTGAATCTGTTGCAGAGGATAATGTTGTTTCCATGTTTGTTATGGAGCCTCTGAACGTCCAAATGTGTCATATCTGATGATGACGAAAAGCTAAGAAACTTTATCATGAAGCTTGTGTTCACAGCTCAGCAATGAGATCTACAAATATAAAATATAAAATACCCTCTGTATCGGCAGAATGATGCACTATCAATGCACAAAGAAAATAGATTGTTCTGGTTATACTCAACTGTGACTTCGCCCTGAGGGGAAAAAAAAAAACGAAAAAAATTCTGTGTTTTATAATATGTTTTATTCATGGGTGACAATGAAATTGTTTCATTAATGATGTTGCCATGGCGCCCTGGCTCTGAAATGCACTGGTGCTGTATATAAGTACATTTATGAAGTTAACACTATAACCCAGCTGAGCAATTGGCATGAAAGTTGTAATCCTCTTGGTATCAATTATGGCTGAACAAGTGCCTCGGTTTCATGTTCCTCTCTTCGGGTGAGAAAACGGCAGCGTTCTCCCATCTTTAAAAGTCTTGTAAGGACCCCCCAACATTAATCTCTAAAGATGCATTTCTTCAGCAATGCTCTGGTAAAGTCATGCCTGAGAGAGGAATATTGAATAGTAAAACATATGAGTTAAATGTTGGGTTTTGTAGATGAAACACGGGTCAAAGACCGCTGTGCAGTGGTGCTACGGTTATAGAGAACAAACGCTTTTAAATATCAAAGGTAGAGGTTATACGGAAGTCCTGAACATACATTTATCATCTAAACAAGGGTTAGTACCTGATGATTTTTATTTATTTTTTAATCGCGTAATAATAATAATAATAATAATAATAATAATAATAATAGCATTTATGAAGCATTTTTCATTCAGTGGAATTTAAAAAAAAGAAAGAAATATATATGTATACTATGAATTCCCCTTAATTGTGTGTGACTTTTATTTGTTTTATCTTCTGGTTGTGTTTTTAGATGCTCTTTATCTTATTACTGTGTATCCATTTTTTTTTTTTTTTTTTTGGTTTTTTTTGCCAGTTTTAGTATATCTTGTATTTATTCTTATTTTACTCATTTTTATAATATATCTTGAATATATTTGAATCTGCAGATTTGTACAGCACTTTAGGCGCTTTACGTTGTTTTAAACATGCTATATAAATAAACTTGACCTTGACCGTAATGATTTAATCCAAAATTTTCTGAAAACTGCTGAATCCAATCACAGTTTCTTACATCTAATATTCGGTGGTGAGAAATAACACACAATAATTAACTTGTTCATTCTAGTACTTAATTTTACTGATACATAGTTTATTCAGTTATACTATATTTACTTCTGTACTAACTATATACTCCATCTTCCATCTCAGTAGTAAATATTTAAACTTTTTCCTCCACTATACATATTTGGCAGCCTGATTGATTTTCAGATTATTTGACATAATTGATAACACAATAAGAGTTTATAATACTGCATTATTTTAAGGAATAAACCAATTCTTGATTATCCCACCCCCCAAAGAGGAGGCAATGGGTATTGTTTTTTGTTTGGTTTGTTTGTTTAACACTCTAGCAGCAAAACTATTGGTTGAATTCATACCAAATTTGGTTTATAAATTGCCAGTGACCCAGAATAGATCTCATAAAATTTTAGGAAAAGTAGGTCAAAGTTCAAATGTTTAATTAATTTTTACAATCTTTTTTCCTCATTTACTTGCAATGGGCAACATTTCACATGTCTGCAGCAGGAAAACTATTGGTTGAATTCATACCAAATTTTGTTTATAAATTACCAGGGACCCAAAATAGATGTGATTGCATTTTGGGAACAGTAGGTCAAAGTTCAAATTTTTTAAAATAAATTTTTACAATCTTTTTTCTTCTCGCATTAACTTATAATGAGTGAAATTTCACACGTCTATAAAAACATAAATTTTGTTTCAATTTACTTCAAACTTGCCACATATATAGAGGCAATTGATATGGTGACATCAGCTGGATCGATGCCAAAATAAGTTACAATATGTGTGAGGGGCGGGGTTTGTTGGGTCTGGAACCACTTGTTAATGATTTAACCCTCCGGTATCCGGGTGAGCCTTTTAGGCACACTTTGCACTTCGTGTTAAAAAACTTCATATTATTTTTCACAATTTAAATAAGGTTAGAATTCAAAAGCGTCTTGCATCTTGTAACATATTTATTTATTTATTTTGGTTTGGTATAATGTTTTTGCATCATTTCGTCAGGTATATATTTACCTATGTTTTGTACTTTCTGGACATGTAGTTTTGCACTTGGTTTTGTATTTATTTCGTACTGTCTTTGGATGTATTTAGTTTGGTTTGCCTGACTTTATACAGTATGATTTTATAGCTAGTTGTGTATAGCTAACCATTAAGGCTATTATTATTTAGAAGGGGGCAGGAGATATAAGATTTTCTTCGTCCTGCTCCTTTTCGAACATGGGTGTGTACATGTTTGTTTACTTGATGAAAAAAAGTTGTTCATTTGTGCATGATCTTTAAAATTCTGGCCACCAACTAAAATGTGCACATTGTAAACAAAAGAAAATTACAAGATTAGCATCTGTCTCCCATGTGTGCCTAAAACGCACTATTTCTTCCATTTTCTTCCATTTATCTATTTCCTGGATTTACAAAAATAAAATAAAATTACAGCAGAAAAATAAATCAATATATAATTAATAGTTTGATTTATAGGTGTGCATTTTACGCACACTTGGTGACAGATGCTAGTATTTTTGAACATTTGACCTAGCGCCAAAAATAATAATGCAAATTAACCAGTGTTGCTGTTAATCACTGACATATGCCAGGATGAAAAAAATCAAATAATATGTGATCCACTTCTTATGTAGTATATTGAAAAAAATAATTTTTTGTGTTTTTTGCATCCAAAAAAATGGTTTGTTTACATTACAAACATGGCATTTAAAGGGTTAAAAAATGTAACAATTATTGAGTATTTGGTATTTTTACTTATGGCTCAAGTTGATGAAATAGAAAAAAGTGTTAACAAAATGAAAAAAAACAAACTGTATGAATTTTTTTTTTTTTTGACATTATTCCACAAGTGTGCCAAAAAGGCACACTTGGTGCTTAGTAAGGCCCTTGCTGGACGGGATACTGGAGGGTTAATCCCACATTTGTTTACCTATATTACAGGGGTGTCAAACTCATTTTAGTCCAGGGGCCACATTCAGCTTAATTTGATCTGCAGTGGGCTGAACCAGTAAAATAATAACATAATAATATATAAATAATGTCCACTCCAAACCTTTCTCTGTTTTAGAGCGAAAAAAGTCAATTTACATTATGAACAGGTTTACATCTACAAACTATCCTTTCAAAAGATGTGAATAACATGAACAAACTGAAAAAATAAGTGTAATTTTAACAATATTCTGCCACAGTTTATCATTTACACATGTACATTATAACTTCCAGATCACAGTGGATCTACTAACACACAAAACATTGAATATTGATATTGAATATTGGTAAAAATTGTACTTACTTACATTCTTCTCTAAAGACATTTCAGGCTGTTCATATATGTTCAGGTTATTCACATTTTTTTGCACAATTATACTTTGTTTTTGTGTAAATACATGAAAATATTTACATTTACAAAGAGAAATATTTGGAGTTGTCATTATTTTTATGTTATTATGATCGTATTTTACTGAATCCTGCCCATTTGAGATTGAATTGGTCTGAATGTGGAACCTGAACTAAAAGGATTGTTAATATCTTAGTGTCATTTTTGCATTTCACAAATTCATCCCAAGGGCCGGACTGGACCCTTTGGTGGGCCGGATTTGGCCCCCGAGCCGCATGTTTGACACCTGTGCTCTATCACATTTTTTTTTTTTTTAAAACCCTGAATCAGAAGCAGCTGTAAGCAGTGATTTAGGCGACGTTGTGGTTTTGATATTCACATCTTCTCTCTGCCTTCCCTCTGCAGCTTCACTCAAACTCAGATAAAGGCGATGGATCCGTCAGGTACATTCTGAGCGGAGAAGGAGCTGGAACTATATTTATCATTGATGAAGTGACAGGAGATATTCATGCCACAAAGAGCCTGGATCGGGAAAGGAAAACGCATTATGTCCTGCATGCACAAGCCTTGGACCGCAACACAGAAGAGGCCCTGGAACCAAAGTCGGAATTTATCATCAAAGTACAAGACATCAACGACAATGCACCCAAATTTCCAGATGGACCCTTTGTCGCTTCGGTGCCTGAGATGTCTGAATTGGGTAAGTACGCTTCAAATGAGGAAAAACTAATTAAATCAAGTTGTTTTTGTTGCTTTTTTTGCTGCTTCTGTAGTGAGAATTCTTTCAAGATCAGGGGTAAAAAAGTAAAGTATCACGACAGGACCTGTGGTTTTACATCCTCTGTATAAAACAAACAGAATCAAACGATGCTTAACCCTTTCATGTATGAACTACAAGAACCTTTATCAAGACTTTTTTTTTTTTTTTTTTATGATTTTATTCCATTAAAAAAATGCAATTAATTTTTTTTTATTAAGCTATTTTTCATGGAGTTGCAAAAATGTCCACTCAGCTGGACACCATGCATTTAATTTTTGAAGCAAAGAAACATATATTTACTGATATACTGTGTAAAAACTATACAATTAAAACATTTTAATACTGCTAATCTGATGTTTTCTCACATTTTAACATACTCTGATACTAGTCATTATTCACTTCATGGAGATAATATGCAAAAAAAAAAACAAAAAAAACTTTTTTGTTAACCCTTTCATGCATGAATTATGAGAACCGTAGTAAAGATTTTTTCTTGAGTGTTTTTATTCCTCCTTACACATGAAAAAAAAGATTCAATCAGTTTTGTTTTGTTTTTTTTCATGGACTTACAAAAATGTCCATGCATTTAATTTTTGAAGTAAAGAAATGTGTGTTTAAAACCCAATATCAGAAAGTACGGAAGAGGATTAGGGCCACTGAAAAAAAAATAAAATAAACTAAGGTCTAATATGTATTTCTTCTTATTATAATTATTATGAGAAAAAAAGTCTGAATTCTGAGATTAAAGTCAGAATTCTTAGAAAAAAGTCAGAATTTGGAGAAAAAATTCTGAGCTTAACATCAGAATTCTGAGTCTAAAGTTAGAATTCTGAGGAAAAAAAAAAAAAACAGAATTCTGAGTTTAAAGTTAGAATTCTGAGATTAAAGTCCAGTGGCCCTAATCCTGTTCCGTAAGAAAGTAATATGAAAACAATGAAATAAAAACATTTTTAATGCTGCAAATCTGATGTTTTCTCACATTTTAACATACTCTAATACTAGTCATTATTCACTTCATGGAGATAATAGGCAATAAAAAAAATTTAAAAAAAAAAACTTTTTTGTTAACCCTTTCATGCATGAATTATGAGAACCTTAATAAAGATTTTTTTCTTGAGTGTTTTTATTCCTCCTTACACATGGAAAAAAAAAAAAAAGATTCAATCAGTGTTTTTTTTCTTGGAGTTACAAAAATGTCCATGCATTTAATTTTTGAAGTAAAGAAATGTGTGTTTAAAACCCAATATCAGAAAGTACGGAAGAGGATTAGGGCCACTGGAAAAAAAAAAAAAAAAACTAAGTCCAACATGTATTTCTTATTATTATTATGAGGAAAAAAAAAGTCAGAATTCTGAGTTTAAAGTCAGAATTCTTAGAAAAAAGTCAGAATTCGGAGAAAAAAGTTAGAATGCTGAGTTTAAAGTCAGAATTCTGAGATTAAAGTCAGAGTTCTGAGAAAAAAGTTAGAATTCTGAGTTTAAAGTTGAGAAGGCCAAAGCTGTTTGGAAGCACTGCAATGTTTAATTATTTTTTATCACCAGAGTACTGCAAGTCTGAAATATCACTGAAAGGCAATACACGCTGTTAATGCTGGCAACCCCCCATATAACTATGCGATTAATCATGATTAATCGCAGAAATCTATGTGATTAGTTGCGATAAAAAAATGTAATTGCTGCCCAGCACTAAAAATTACTCTTATTTTTTCAGTTTGTACATGTTATTCACATCTTTTGAAAGGATAGTTTGTAGGTGTAAACCTTTTCATAATATAAATTAACTTTTTTCACTCTAAAATAGAGAAAACTTTGAAGTTGACATTATTTATATATTATTATTATGTTGTTATTTTACTGGTTCGGCCCACTTCAGATCAAATTAAGCTGAATGTGGCCCCTGAACTAAAATGAGTTTGACACCCCTGGGTTAAAATGACTTAAAAGACAGTATTAGCATAAAGAACAGTGATCAAACATGTTATTACCCAGCGACTTTATACTGTGTCCTCTCTGCGATAATGTTCTCCAGCATGTTTGATCTTCTGTAAGCCAGCCGAGTCCTCTTTTTTTTTCATCTTTGTTTTATTGTTGCTGTGATGGTTTCCCGGGTGGGCAGGTCTTTATAACCACTCAATAGTGTCTCCACAACAATCCCCCGATATGGAGACTGCGGAGTCCTCCACATCATGGTGCAAAGAAAAGCCTCTATCCACCTCCTCTGAGACAAGCAGCTCCTCGTCTGCTCAGCATCATGTGGCAAACATCTATATTTTATTTCTTTATCCTAGCATTCTGTTTTTAGCTCGGGTGAACAAAAGCGACCCTTTTCTCAGTCCAACCGATTCTGCCTCAGAGCACAATAGCTTAAAAGTATGTTGTTCACATATTTCACAGCAGTCCCTAAAAACATATGTAGGTTGTCCAAACAGAAGACAAACTTCTGTCAGACTGATTCTAGATCACCTGTCGTATAGGATGGGGATTTTACGGCACTGACAGTTTGTTGAAAACAGTCCAATCATGTCTTTACCCTATAATGCTAAATGTATCATATTTACCTCCGCCAAGGAGGTTATGTTTTTGCCAGAGTTTGTTTGTTTGTTTGTCTGTCCATTAGTGTGCAACATAACTCAAAAAGTTATGGACAGATTTTGATGAAATTTTCAGGGTTTGTTGGAAATGGGATAAGGAAGAAATGGTTAACTTTTGGGGGTGATCCGGAAGAAATCCTGGATTCTGGATCACTTTGAAATTTTCGTTAACATTGTGGTAAATGGGGCCAATATTTTTGTTTCCCAATATCTCGCTTAATTATTGACCAAAACTCATGAAATTTAACTCAGGAATTGACAATGGGGTCCTCTATCACATTTCAAAGGCTGATCCGGATCTGATCCAGAAGGCGGATTTTATCTCAATTTATCTAAAAAATGGGGGTGCCCTTACTTTTTGGCCTACTGTGCCTTTAATATTAAAGGTAGAAATTTCTGACAAGCGCCATCGTGTAGCTCAGTCAGTTCCGCATCGGGAGTATGCCACCGGATTTCATGTAGCTTTAATACTTAAGGAGCTACAGGGGTTGGACAAAATAATGGAAACACCTTCACCTCAAGATGATAATGCCCCAATCCATACAGCTAGAATTGTTAAAGAATGGCATGAGGAACATTCTAATGAAGTTGAGCATCTCGTATGGCCGGCACAGTCCCCAGACCTCAACATTATTGAGCATTTATGGTCAGTTTTAGAGATTCAATTAAGATGTCGATTTCCACCGCCATCGTCTCTAAAAGAGTTGGAGGGTATTCTAACTGAAGAATGGCTTAAAATTCCTTTGGAAACAATTCACAAGTTGTATGAATCAATACCTCGGAGAATTGAGGCTGTAATTGCCGCAAAAGGCGGACCTACACCATATTAAATTATATTTTGTTGATTTTTTTTAAGGTGTTTCCATTATTTTGTCCAACCCCTGTAGATCCAGAAGAAAACCGCCATTACGAGAAATGTGATTTTCGTGAATAACTACTGAACTAATAAGGATATAATTATGAATCCAGTTGCTAATGGTATGTTTTCATGGTCAAGGAATCTTAAAATATAGGTAAAATAAATATGGGACTAATATTTATGGTGGAAATCACAATATGGGGGAATTGTGCAAATCTCATGCAATTTGACTCAGGGATTTACAATGGGGTGTTCTATCAAATGGCAAAGACTGATCCGGATCTTTAAAAAAGTTATGGACAGATTTGGATGAAAATTTCAGGAAATATTGATAGTGGCACAAGGAACAAATGATTAAATTTTGGTGGTGATCGGGGGGGGGGGCACTGATCTGCCTTGGCGGAGGTCTGCGCTCTCAGAGTGCTTTTCTAGTTGATACATGAGTTTTGAAGCCTTCTACATCAGGGGTCTCAAACTCATTTCCTTTCAGGGGCCACATTCAGTAAAATATTAGCATAATAACCTATAAACAACGACAACTCCAATTTTTTTCTATGTTTTAGTGCAAAAAAATAAATAAATAAATAAAATAAATTATGAAAATGTTTACTTTTATAAACTATCCAAACAAAAAAGATGTGAATAACCTGTGCTAAAAACATATGTAGGTTGTCCAAACGGAAGCCAAACTTCTGTCAGACTGATTCTAGATCACCTGTCGTATAGGATGGGGATTTTATGGTACTGACAGTTTGGTGAAAACAGTCCAATCATGTCTTTACCCCATAACGCCAAACGTACCATATTTGATACGTGAGTTTTGAAGCCCTCTACATGATCAGTGTGATTTTTTTTCTTAAAAAACCTGATGTATACAATTAGATACATGCAATACACAGATAATATGGAACGAACACCACAACCTAGCCTACAGCCCTTCTTCCACGGCCATATTCAAAAAGAGAATATTGCTAAAATTAACACAACAACAAAAATTGGTCTGACTTTTCAAGTGCCACATGCTTTGTTTTGAGTTCTCTTTTTGATTTTCTCCTTTTTCATTCCCCATTGACACTACAAGACTGTCATTAATGAGGAAGGAGGCAGAACTTTGCCAATTTTGAAAGGGAATTACCAATTTGTTAGACATGTTTGTGTTATATTATGTTTTTGTTGGTTCAAAAATAATATGTGAGCATTGAGACCTGATGTATCAAATATGATACAAAATTGAAACTCATACATGGAAATTGATATTTGAAAAAAAAAAAAATTGGGGTGTTTAGAAGGACCAATAAAGTCTCCAGTTTCAAAGAACTGGAAATTTCTGTCAATGCTTTAATGGTTCAGGCTTTACAGGGTTAACCCATAAAGACCCAGTGCTACTTTTGTTTCAGTTCCCAAATGAATTTTTCTCTATATTTAATCTTTTATAAGTGATTTATCACCATTTATTTTAATATTATCCTCTGTATTTTGCATTTTTCAGTGTAAATCATGGATTTAATTCAAAGGTTATTATATCAAAACAGAAAAAAACTGCAGAAAATGTGACTTTTTCAGTAAAATACATCGTAAACCCAGTGTCTCCATCCACTGTCATTGATCCAACTCCATGGGTTTTACTGGTGAATCAATGTTGTAGAAGGTGACAGTGTTTCCATGGTAACTATGGAGCCTCTGAACATCCAAATGGGTCATATCTGATGACCATGAAAAGATGACAAACTGTATTTTACACCAATTATTTCCATGTACTGATAGGATTAATGGATCAACAGTGATTTAACTTTTTATATCAGTA